>NC_052105.1:6254128-6264879 GCF_012273895.1 Zerene cesonia | reverse complement strand
TTAGTAAAATATATTACAATAGCCCCCTGTAGTTCAAACGTACCATGGCGCTGAAGTCGCGCACAGAGCGAATAGTAGTTTTTTGAAGAGTGTATAGAATTTCATAAATGGAACGCAGTATTAAATAAGAAAATTTTAAATAAATTTTATGTTGTTTTATTCTTGGATCTGCGATATTAAAACACCTTTTATATGAAAATTCCGTTCACGAAATTTTGCGTCAGAATTTTTTATGAATAAATCCGTTATTATATTATACATATGGGTTTAAAGTGAAAAATGTAGTTGTAAGTATGTAGCAATAATTCCGCGTATTTTACAAAAAAATCATTCATTATTCTAGACAACTTAGTTCTCAAACTTAGTTGAATATAGAAACGCAAAGCATTTTTCATTGGCCAAATTTCAAGGTGCAGTCTAAACTGCAAAATATTTAATATTGCACGCGCTAAAAACTAAATGCAACGTAGCAAATTTCTGATATGAAATTCCTTGAAAGTTTAGTGGAGTTTCTTCGAAATATAGAAAATGTTTACCAAAAATAGCGTCTGGTATGAGGCGCTTCTTACATCGCAATGTTCGTTTTTTTTTATAAATTAAAAAATATCCCTCATTGAACATTCAACGTTTCTTGTTTATGGTTGTTCTGTTATCTATGATAGGTATGAGTATATTTTCTCTTTAACCGCTCCCAAAAACGAAGGAGATTCGACTGTATTTGTTTGTTAAATTTCTCGGTGAGTTTTCAGCCGATTGATAAAATGTTTTTTAATGACATTGGTATAAGAACTTAACATACTATTGACATAGTGTTACTTTCTTTTTTAAATTTTGCTGTAAATAACAGTAAAACAGTAGTATTTTTTCACAGAGAAAACAATAGTATTGTTTCTTGTTATGAATGACTAGCTGCGCTCCGCGGTTTCACCCGCGTAAGTCCGTATCCCGTAGGAATATCGGGATAAAAAGTTGCCTATATATTATTCCAGTTGTCCAGCTGTTTACGTACCAAATTTCATTGCTATCGGCTTAGTAGTTTTTGCGTGAAAGAGCAACAAACACACACACCCTTACAAACTTTCGCATTTATAATATTTTTCTTTTTGTTTATTGGACATTATTAAAAGTTTGATAAATGTATAATTCACATACAAAAAGTCGAATTCTGACCAGCCGGGTAACTCAATAAAAAACGTTACACCTATCTTATACCTTTAAACGAGCAATTCTTGTATATATATATATATATATATATATATATATATATATATATATATATATATATATATATATATATATATATATATATATATATATATATACAAGAAAATTTTTAGAAAATGTCATAGTCGTGTTTTATTCGTGTTTTTTTTCTCCTGACATCTATTGGTGAATAATAATACTATTTTGCTTCGTAGATAGCTGGACAACTGAAATAATAGGCACTTTTTATACCGATATTCCTACGGGATACGGTTATGCAGCACGCTTACGCGGTTTCAACCGCGGGTCACAGCTAGTAAAAATAAAATATGACAAAACGCGAAGTGCTTTTGCCCTTTAAAAAAATAAACAAGTTCTCTCTAAGTGCCTGTCGCCATGCTCCGTCTGAAATATTCAATCTCGAAAGACAAAACCGTGTGCGAAATTTTTGCAGCTCCAATAAAAATTCCAGCGACTATCTTTGGGGAGATGAGGCCGCCGCAAAAATGGTTTGAATTTTTTTCAAAACGATTGTTTTTAAGCTATTGTACCCCTGACGCAGAAAGAGTTTGACGTCGATATTTCCATGTCTGTATGTGTGTTTTTCTGTAGAATAGCAGTTCTCAAACCGATTGGCCGTTTTCGATGCGATTTTTTAATTGGAAAGTAGATTTCCTTGTGGTATTTCTTAGCTATGTATGTATTTAATCTCTGTCATCATTATCATCGACATGGTAATGTGACTTTAATTCAGGGAAATAGTTAGATACTCGAAATAGCTCGCATACATTATGAGACACAACCGGGTGATAGACGGAATGAATACTCTTTAATGTATCATGCGTGGTGGATTATGGCCTGAATCCTCATAGAGACGACACGACACACGAGTATATATTTGAACTTAAATAGAATAACTACCTTATACATAAATCTATAAATTAACTTAGTAAAATTAATAAGCTTTGTCATTTTCATACTGAAATTGATTTACCAAGTAAGCAAGTAAAGGGTTACTACAGCGTTATTATTTATCGTTTAATTTCCTCAATGTTTTTTCATAAAACTTAACTAAAAAATAATTTTTCGACTTATTTTAGTACTGGAGACAAAAGAGCCGACATAAATCTAATATATAAAATTCTCGTGTCACAGTTTTCGTTGCCATACTCCTCCGAAACGGCTTGATCAATTTTGATGAAATTCTTTGTGCTTATCCGGTATCTATGAGAATCGGCCAACATCTATTTTTCATCCCCCTAAATGATCAGAGTAAGGCAGAACAGCGTTTGCCGGGTGCAGCTAGTAAAAATGTAAAATTTTGATACATCGTGTATGTATTCATAGATAACAAAATTCGCGCGTGTTTTATTTTATAGGTAATTCGCGAAGGTTTTTTAAAAGAAAAAGGTAAAGAAAGCAAATGAAAGCTACACGTGAAAGGCAGGCTTATCTTTTTAGACGTCCTTCTGTTACACTGTAACGCTATTTTATAACATAATTTGTTCTTTGGGTTTAATATGTAACATATATATTAGTTTGTTTAGATGTCAATTCATAAATAATTGACGATAAATAATTTAAAAGAGTTATTATAATATATATAGTAAAAATTTATTATCCGCTTTTATTATGAAGAAATAACTATAGTGTATTGATTTTTGAAGCAAATTTACATATGTCTACCGTAAATAAATGTGTCTACCGTACATATTTTTAGAATTTATCCTACTGCATAGTTATTTAAACCCGTTTATTTATCGTAGTTCGGTGTAAGAGTACCGCATTGCTTCCGTACCCTTTCAACTAACGAAACTTATTCGAAGCAGTGAGAGAACGAAAAAGAATTGTACAAGTTGTAAGTGTTAAGCCTATTTCATAGATAGGCGGAGCGATGAGCGGCGCGGTAGCGATTTGATGGACACCTCTTTACGAGAGACGAGTGGAATTAGATAAATATATGTAATAGTACAAGGAAATTTGTACATCGTTATGATAATGTAATTTTCATTTTGACGACTTTATGCAATGTAATAAGCTAAAAAGCTACAAAATAAAGTAAGTTTCTTAATGAAAACACTTCAATTTTTTAATGATCATTTACCTATCACATAATTCTTTAGATGTCTCTTAATATAATGAGATTACTAGTAACATAAAAGTCTATTAGATGAGTTATAAAATATTGTTGAATGTTGTTATATCGTATAACAAAATAATATAACGTTATTAACGTAATTTCAAACTAAAGATAGGTAGGTAGATAGATCTGGTCTTTGCAATAAATTTGATTTGATTTGAAATTATATGAGCCATTAACTAAAGCCAAATCATCAAAATAAAATCTTTTAATCGCTGATTCAAAGACTATGAACACACTCTAGCTCGGTTTTTATTTAAAGGGGTGTGGTCGGGTTTAAAGTAGTTTTGGACTTTAACGTTGTTTGGAGTTTTTATTGAATTTATGTTCCTATAGATAGGTATTTCCCTTATTTATACCTTGCCTTAGATTTTTATAAAATTGTTTTGTGATTTGTGTATGAAATTGCTTTGTTAATTGCATATATCACATGTCTACACATGTCTGTCTATGATTATATATTCAGTATTCATAATGATAAAAAATTCAGACCAAGACCAAATTTAAATATGACTATTCAAAAGGCACCAGCTTTCAAATATAAAGCAACAAAAAAAAATACAGCCAAATTGATCAACTCCTCCTTTTTGAAGTCGGTTAAATACACACACAATGGTACGAAATCCGTAAAAAGAAGTTAGTTAATAATAACTCAAGTGAAAGTTTCATATCATTTTCTAATAACCATCTTATCTTAAATACCCTTAGTCTTAAATACCTCCATTTATAAATTTCACCCCTTACCTTTACCATCTTCATACCAATTATCTTGAAAACCCTCTAAAGGCAAAACTTCGCAGACTGCAAATATTTAATTAAACACATTCCTAAATTACTTTTACTTGTATCTGATAAGACGGTTTGCAAGAAACACGAGTTTTCTTATCTGAAACCTTTCTCACCTTCAAACTTTCTGATTTAAATCTCTTTTTGGTGTGAAATAATATACACGTAGGATAAAGTTAAATGATAATTCATTTATTTAGGGAATTTACGATTTCCTTATCTACACTAATATTATAAAGAGGAAAACTTTGTTTGTTTGGTTGTAATGAATAGGCTCAAAAACTACTGGACCGATTTTAAAAATTCTTTCACCATTCGAAAGCTACGTTATCCACGAGTAACATAGACTATATATGTACCACGGGCGAAGCCGGGGCGAACAGCTAGTAATATATAAATTATTTAGGATTTGTTACACAAATATTTATTTCTTCTTTTGACTACAGACAGATAGATTTAATTTTTAGTATTATACCATTGAAATGCTCTATAAATGATAAATTTTTAAAAGAATAGCTTAAAAAACTTAAGAGAGGCTAGGCGTTGCTACGGTTTAGCAAAAAGACGCGAGTTCGAATCAAATTTACAGACAGACAGACTAAACATAATATATACAGAAGTTATTTAAACAGTTATAAACAAATTGACATAGCAATGGGTAGAAATCTTTTAAAATAAAAAAAATTATAATAATTGTGTCTCAATATTCAGTTTCTTAAAGCTTTAAACTAAAATGAACTAACCATTACTACTAATGATGCCATTTCAATCAACCAATAATCAGTACTTAGCTCAAGTATTAACAATTAATTTAATTGCTCTTTGCAGACCACTGGACTGTGAACTGCTGTTTAGTTAATGATTCAAGTTATGTATATGTTTAGAATAAAATAAAGTAAAACAAATCGACTGACAGGAGTTGAAAATAACAGGCAATTTTCTAAAATTACTGCTTGTCTATGTATACACTTTAATCTGAGCGTAGCAGCAAAATGAGTGAAAGCCGTAGAGTGGTCAGAGATTAGGACCTTAGTTTTAAGCTGAAAGGACGAGGTTCGAGACCGGACGATCGTGCAAGGAATGCATTGATTAATATAAATAAGTCATTCTGTAGACATTCTGCTACATTCGTACAGCGCATCATCAACAGCAATGTTGATTTTGTTTGTTTGTTTGTTTGTTTTTGACAGTCCGTGTGCTCTAGTACCGTCCACAGCTCTCTGTACCTTCATGGTTGTGACTATTATCTACACTGCTCGAAGCGGTGAAGGAATCGTGAAGAAACCTGCATGTCGAAGAATCAAAAGTTCGACGTCATGACGTGACGTCATGACGTCATGACGTCTGCTCACTATCGCTTGGCATTTTATTAATAACTTTAATACGTTTTTATTTAAGTATGTTAACGTTTATGAATAATCTAATAAAATAATTCTTTGAAAACTTTCTAACGTAGACTGCAGAATAGATAGGAAACTCGATAGGTATTCTTTTTAACACGCTTTTATTAACTTCACCTGTATGTTTGTATGTACCGACTTCTTTAGACTCAATTTTGACCCACGTTTAACTGACAGATCAAATTCAAACTTTGTGCACCTTTTCTAGGATCTGTGACAATACAATAATTTAATTTATTTATTTATTTAACTCGATAAGATTTCACATGGAAGAAAACTTAAAAAAAATAATAAGAAGAAGCAGAAAGTGTACAATTTGTTTGGCCTTATCATTTAAAAGTGATCTCTTCCAGGCAATCTTCCAGGCATGGTAAAAAAGGTAACAAGTATTGTGATACACTATTGGCGAGACGAGAAACAGATATTTTTAAAAAAGTTTGATGTTAAATAGTGAAGTTGTTACAATCGCTAGGATTAAAAAATGTCCTCTGCATAAGAGTATGTGGGATAATTTAGTTCATATTATCATTAATGCGTATTTTTTGTCATGTCTAAACCTTTTTTATTAAAGTATATTTGTACATAAATCATTTAATAGCATCTTATACGAAATTCGTAACAATACAAAGGGTATTTATTGTTGCAACGGTCGTCAATAGAAATTCTAGATTGAAACGTCAATGCGATTGTACTAAATGAAATCAAACAGCTGAGCAACTTATTTACTCTTGACTTACAAGATTTATTATGTAACCGTCGCAAGACTTTCTTTGTGTTACAGTGTAGTTCCTTCTGAATGGTCCAAGCGACAGTCTGACTGAGTTTGTTTGGATTAAACCGAATGACCTTTTTTCCTCTTTTTTATGTCATAGTGGGCATCTGAGCTGGTGGTTCGCTTGATGGTAAGCGATCACCACCGCCCATGAACATTCGCAGAGTTAGACTCGTATGTAAGTATTTTTGAAATGTTTTTACACAAAAACTACTACAACAATTTTTAAAATTACTTCGCCATTAGAAAGTTGCAAGGCTCTTTATGTACAACGGGAAAAGCTGAGGCAAATAGCTAGTATACAATACAATATAAAATGTGATACATATGTATGTTTGTAATTTTTTTCAACGCGAGGGAATGGTCATTGATACTCTGGTACTAAAGCTAGATTATGTCAGACTCCTCCTGCCTAAAATCTAATTGTCGTCTACATCAAGACAAGTAAAGAGGAGAGAGACCTTTGACAGTATGGTGGAAGTATTTTTTATTTTTAAGATCGCATTTACTAAATTTTCCAAAGCCTATAACTTGTGTGTCACAGAAACTGTAGAACAGTTTAAATTGCTTTTTCAGACACAGTGTCTATCCTCGGTACTAACAACAGTGCCTTCGCAATATTAGACCAGGATCAAGTTTAAACGGTTTTTGCAAGAAAACAAAGAAAAACCCCCAGTTTGCATAACATTGCAATGACGTTTAGAAATTGTGTAGCTTTCGATTAAGAAACTATTCATGCGCAGGACAGATGACGTTTCTTGTGCCTTGAAATAATATCCATAATGGATGTATTTTTCTCCTTCTTGAACAGTTATTTTCACGATTAATTACAAAGAAATTCGGGTTTTATTTTTAGTGTAGTCTACAATTAGAGAGAGGAATATAAGCAAGTAATATTGTTGTATAAAAGTACATTTTATTTAAAGATCAGCCACACATGATTTAAAAAAAATAAATAAACGAATGATTTAGATTGATCGAGTATTTTCTATTACAATTCTTCCATAGACAGTACCTTCGCGTCTGTCATCACTGAGTCAAACAGCGACAAAAACGTAAAACAATACCATCTATTTTAATGTACGAAACTTCCTTTAACTCCTAACATTAGAATATTACCCAATAAAAAAATACATTATCAACTACACATAATTCACAACAAAACCAAACATTCGACTTGATAACCTCCTCTATTTTGAAGTCGGTTAAAAAGGCCCACTATCCAAAGTTCATTAAATTAGTATTTAGTATGCCGTCCGTAATTCACGTCAGATTACAGCACAATGAGCCACTATGTGAGCCGTCATGAAACCCGATAAAGCGAATATAATAAGGGATGGTGCAGGGTAATATTGGATATTACATGTAATTAATTTTTAAGCTTTCGTAATTCGCGCCGGCCGCGGTGCTTTGATGCTTTTTACGCTGTTATGTGGCCGGATCGAACGGTTGAAATGTAATACACCGTGATTTTCCTTTATGGAATCTCGTACAATTTTCGTAAATAACTTGAAAATTGGGATGCAAATTAAGCACGCGTTGATAAATAGTTGATTTAAAAATACTGAAAAGGAGATTTCATATTGGCAGTAGGCACTATAATAAAAATATATCTCAGTTTTATTATAGAACGTTTTATTTATTTATTTATATACATCTTCTAGTTTTATAGATTTATATAATTAATATTTGAATACGTCCTACGCTCCAACTGTCACAGAGAGGGGCCACTGAATATCAGTGTGGCAACTGCGTTGCTGCGTAGGCTGAGTGGCTACCCCATTCGGCTGCACTTTATGTTTCTCGTTTTATATTTATTTCCATAATATTTTTATATTTTCTTTGTTTGATTGTTTTCTTGTGTAAGCTTTTTATTGTGCTGTATTGTTTTCATTATTGTATTGTTTTGTCTTAAATTTATTGTTTTTTTTATTGTAATGTTGTGGAGTCATATAAATGTTTATTTATTTCTTTCTTTCTTTCATTTTTAAGCGATTGCATAGCTTCTATCGCGGGCGTTGAGCGTGGAGACCGAATCCAGAAGTTCGTAACGAAAGTAACCTAACCCCCCCCCACTCCGACCGGATAAATGACCAAAGAAAAGCTATGCAGTAGCAGCTTTGCCGCGGCAGTCTCCGAGTGCCGTATGTCTTTTTTTAATTGTTATATAGTGGTGTTATAATTGTATCGCTTTGTTGTTTGTGTAGCCGAATCAATGTTTCTTTCCTCAGCAAAGTATTTTTAAGTAATTTGCCACCGTTTCCTAAGATAAACTAACAAAAGCAGATTTATTTTATTGTTTTTTTTTATTATTTATTGATTGATATTTATTACATGACTTATAAAGATTTATAAATGATGCAAATATAAACTTATTCAAGTATAGTAATGTATGTAGATGAACAACATACAACTATGATATTGAGTATACCACAAAACTTACATACTGCGATACAATACATGTTGCTCTTTCACGCAAAAACTACTGAACCAATTGTAATGAAATTTGGTAGGTAGACAGCTGGACAACTGGAATAACTATAGTATAGGCAACTTTTTATCCTGATATTCCTACGGGATACGGACTTACGCGACTGAAGCCGCGGGGCGCAGCTGGTTAGATATAAATTACAGCGCTAATATCGAATGCACCTCATAGCAGCATTAACTTAGTTAAACACACTTCACAATAACGGTTATAAAGAAAAGAATACTACTACTACTACTATAATCATGATACATCATCATATTCATCATCATCATCATCATCATCAGCCCATATATGTTCTATGGGTTCAGGCCATAATCCGCGACGCTGGCCAGTTGCTGGGTTGGCAGATATTACATGTCGTCGAACTTTTAATTCTCGGACATGCCGGTTCCTCACGATGTTTTCCTTCACCGTTTCGAACAGTGGTGATATTATTCACATGTGCAAATAAATTGAAAAGTCTATTTATTTTATACACGCTTGCCTGGTCTCGAACCGAGTCCAATAAAAGTCCGAGGTCTCACCACTGAGCCACCACTGCATTTTATTCTACTTAAGGTAATATTCAAGATTATTGCGACATAAATCACAGCACTGATAATCACAGCACCTCACAACAAATGTATGGGACGAAATAAAATGAAACTTAGTTAAATTGTTACCGAAAAACGTATAGATTAGCGAGCATAACTCCGCTTGTTCAAGCCGAGGTCGTTAAAGTGCTGAAAGTTTTCTAATTAGCCAGTGGACATTAATCTTCTTGACAGGGATCGCTGTGACTGGCACGATGCCGAATTATCGTAATTACCTACCGATGTGTATCGAGTTTTATGTAAAACTAGCTGGAGTGCACGGCATCGCTTGCGCAGAACCTAGGTATGTAGTGCACTAATTCAGGCTATAATCTTCATCCGATAAGTCATTTTGTGTGATTCCAAACATACATCTATGCATCGTTACATTAACATCCAACTAATATTATAAATGTGAAAGTTTGTAAGGATGTGTGTGTTTGTTACTCTTTCACTCAAAAACTACTGATTGCAATGAAATTTGGTATTTAGATAGCTGAACAACTGGATTAGCACAGGCGACTTTTTTCCCGATATTCCTACTGGATATGTATTTACGCAAGTGGAACCGCGGGGCGCAGCTAGTTTATAATATTAGCATATAGACAAGAGACCGAGACCTTGCGCCAACTGTGCCTAGAGAAAAGAATACATGGTAACATAGGATTACATGTCTTTTACATTGGTGAAATGATTTTCTGATAATGACGTTCCATGACAAGAACTCTTTCTCTTTTTACAATTACTTTACGCTATATTCAGACTGCGGCTTTACTTGCGTGTCAATCTAAATCGTATATTCGCTGCCGAAGGTCATCCAGATACGGCGAGATGTCATCTCGTGAAGAAGTCCCGAATTTTGAAGATGCCTTTGTTTCATTTAAAGATAATAATATTATAAATTGTTATGTTCATTATCAGCCCATATATGTTCCCACTGCTGGGATACAGGCCTCCTATGAGGGTTCAGGCCATAATCCACCACGCTGGCCAAGTGCGGGTTGGCAGATGTCACATGTCGTCGAACTTTGTTTGATTCTCGGACATGCCGGTTTCCTCACGATGTTTTCCTTCACCGTTTTGAGCAGTGGTGATGTAATCTACGTGCGCAGATATATTGAAAAATCAATTTATTTCCTGCACGCTCGCCCCGGTCTCGAACCCTGACTTATCGATTTTGAAATCTGAGGTTTTTACAACTGAGCCACCACTGCTTCTTTTCTTATGTTGTTTGTTAATTTTTATGTTACGCTACTATAATCCATCCTGCTTTATAAATTGAGGATACGACGTGAGTTTTTATTCTATTTTTAGATATACTTAGTCTGGCCATAAATACTGTTACACTTAATTATAAAAAAATATTACATTTGAATTTCGAATCTGT
>NC_052105.1:6191977-6253128 GCF_012273895.1 Zerene cesonia | reverse complement strand
AAGTAATAAATGTTATTTGCAGTTAACAATTTTCTTTTTTCTTTATTACAATATTTATGGCAAGACTAGGTATTTACTGAGCTAACATATAATCTTTGTATGTTAACCCAAAGGTGACTAACTGATAACGTACATCCCAAACTACTGAACTGATACTGGTATTTGGGATACAGATGGCCCCTGCTATATAGGCATCCACTAAGAAAGGATTTTGATAAATTCTACCCCCAAAAATGTATTCTGACCACACGGGCGACACAAGCAATGTATACTTAAGTTTGATGTACTCATGTGAAAGGTCAAACGATTGTGTAGGATTTTCCGCCATTGCTGTCTGCTCCAGGCCAAGTCCTTGTTAGTGGAGACGCCTCTCACGACCTCGATCCGTTCAATTAATTTATATTATTGTTATTTTATTTTGTTTATAAATCCTTTCCTGAAAACTATACAATTAATCTTAACCCAGTCATTTATTGCCGGTCCTATGAAGCGATTTCTTCCAGATAAACGGACGTACGTAGTAATAATCTTGAAATTATCCTACTTCCTACTAATATTATAAATGCGAAAGTTTGTAAGGATGTGTGTGTGTTTGTTGGTCTTTCACGCCAAAAATTACTGAACCGATTGCAATGAATTTTGGTATGTAGATAGCTGGACAACTGGAATAACATATAGGCAACTTTTTATCCCAATTCCTACACGGACTTACACGGGTGAAACTGGGCGCAGCTAATTATATCTAAGAAGTTATGTAGTTTGTATGTTTATACCACGTAGGTACTATTCTAGATTTTAGTATTTTATTAATAAATTCAAGTTTTAAACGTAATAATATGTTTAATTCAAATAGATTTTCCCTTATAACAATCCACAACGTGAACTGCGCAGAAACATCTGTGTTTTAATTTAATAATTTCTATTCAATATTATTGTACCTACTGTCCATCAAACTAATGACAAATCACACAATGTTAATGAATTCAAAAACCAAAGAACCGTGATAAAACATCTATACAATATTTAACAATAGCAGTGCACCATGACACCAAACTTTACTTAATCCTATAACCCTTCGCTGAAAGCTTTGTCATCGCAATCAATTAAGCTCTCTGAAAATAGACAATGTTCCATCCTGGAAAATAATATGTATTGAAAATTATTGTGATATATGGAAAAAGTGCCTATACATTTTATTGGCCTGTATACAAAATTATATCCCGCGTATAAATTGTGAAGCGTTTGAATTGTATAAAAGTTAAAAAAATTAAATTATCATCGTTTACAATGTGTAATCATATGATATGTGTTTGTTCTCTTGTTATACAACATAATTCGTCAACAGAGGGAACTGTTTATTTGTAAATATTAAGGTACATTACAATGACAAAACGGAGTAGTGCCCTATTTTGTTAATTTATATTGTTTCTGTCTGTTTTATTTCTTATGCAAGTTATTCATTTAGGTTGTTTATAAACATGTGATTGTTATTGTATTGATACAGGCTGTAATAGTTTGGGGCTCAATGTACTTACGGTTGTTATAATTGTCTATACCCAAAAAACAATATTATAGTATTATTGTTGAAATGTACGGAGAGATAACTAACGTGAACTCGAATAGTAATATGTATTATCGTTTAAGGAAATTGCCTCGATTCTTACCTTGCAGCGCACGTACGGCTATTTGTCCGAAGCCTGATCACTCGATTACTGCGCTTTTCAAAATCAAATTTCTTTATTTGCAAAATTAGGTCTTATTACGTACCTCTTATCACAAACTGCTTCATTCGCAATATAATATTTGGATTTATTTAAACCTTTGGAGATTTAATGAATAGTCCATTTTATAAACTCAAATTCGAATGCCACCTTTTTTAATATAATATATACATACTACCTGCGCCGGTTTCAGCCACGGTGGCACCCACGGGCAATAGCAAGTATTTAAATAGCTCTTTTCTCATTCTGATGTATACGCTATATGATTGTAAAATTTCATTAAAATCCATTCAGTAGTTTTTGCATGAATGAGTAATGAATATCCATTCTATACTTACAAACTTTCGCGTTTATAATATTAGCAGGTTAATGGCATGGGACATGATTTGTAACTTCGTAAAATAGTGTACTATTGCCTTGTAGGTTGGGTAATCGAACAAAGAAACACCGTAAACAAAGTAAATACTATAGTAACTTCGTTTGTTCTTCGAATTAAATATAACAAGAATTTTACAAAAGAAAGAAAGAAACATATATTTACACGAGACAGTGAGACACGAACAAATTTAGAAAATGCACATAAAATTAAACAAAAACAAATAATAATAATAAGGTAAAGAACAGATAACAGTTACTAGCAGGGGAGACTTCGGACCCTGAAGGCGTAGTGCTCGTGCGCATTTCCACGGACTAGGCTCTGTTGAGGCACGAAATAAGCCGTCAGTCAGATTAATGAATCTGAACAGGTACCTAAAGTAACTAAATAAATTTTAGCTTATAGCATTACATCCAATGCGTAAAAACAAAATATATTAAATATCCACAGACGAAGTCGCGTCATACCCTCATTGCTACGACAAACCCGTTTGCCAAGTGAGCACTATAAATCACAGAACTCAGAGTTTCATTACGACTTGCAGACACTGTTCTATGAGAGTGGTAGACTTAATAAGCTATTTGCAAGCGGAATTCCTGCCTTCGAGGTGCAAAATGGAGACCTGCAGGCAACTGCCACATTTGAATAATACCCCGATTCGTTAATACTGTACCGACTTAATTAAATCAGCTCGGTTTTTAGGGTTCTGTGTGGTGCCAATTGGACCATATGTTTTGGCCTTGTTCTCAAATCAAAACTAAGACCATAATATTTAAGCATATTTCCTGTTTAAAATACTAATGTTACATATTTCTCTTAATTTATCTTATAGCATCATGCGTTAACTGCTAGATCGATTTCGCTAATTGTTTTTGTTGTGTTTTTTATCATCAGTAAAAAAGTAAAAAATTACTAATAAAATACATAAAATAAGATGTAACGGCTATTTAATCTTGACGCGTTTGATAATTCACATGGAGACAGGGCAACCTCTATCAGGTCACCCAATATATCTATTAGGCAGTAATTAAAATTATATAGTAACACCATAGTAAAGAGGCAATATACAGTAGAACAACGCCTTTCTTCTCGAAAAAATGACTTCTGCTCTGTAACAGAAAATAATGTAGTATTGATGAAAAACATTGATACATGCGCGCAGCAGCCCCTAAATAGTGTCCCGAGCTGCTAACAACATGGTGTGCAGCTCGGGCTCGTTCCGACCACGTCTCGCCCCTTGCTCCCGTTGACCTATCTAAGCAACTTCATTGAACAACTGTATGGATTATTAGACTGTGGTTATACGGAACGATATATTACGATCCTTTTCGCACTTGATGGACTTTATTTATAGAGAAGGAAAGCAAAGGAGCAGATCAAATACTCACAATATGACCAAATATCTCATAGCATACTATAATTAATTAGAATATGAGTCTAATATTTGTTTTATATTGTCTCGCCATAAGCGTCAGAAAAACGGATACATTTAACGAGCTTATGTATTACACATAGATATGTAACCTATATCCCTAACAAAATTATTAAAATGTGAAGGTAACTCTGAGTGTCTCTCTGTCTCTTCGCGCCTAAACCACTGAACCAATTTGGATGAGATTTAGATCCATAGCATTGCTTTAATTCAGGAAATCTCATCCTGGAAAGCTAGTATATATAAGGAACAAAGGAAATAAATTTCTAATATGATATTCTTAATTAACAGTTCGATGCTAGAACGTGTGTATTATTTATTACTGCAATGATTGGTTTTAATGATTGCAGTATTAATCAAACACGTCACATTATTCCACTATTGCTTGAGAACCTTTGATCTATAGATGATATTTTAAGACCAGAGGTTTATATGACCTTGCATTGAACTGTATTGGTCACACACACATAAGTCTCTTAGTACGAGCTTACCAATTTTAGGTATCTACATATCCAGTTGGGGTTGATTAATTTGAAAGAGAAACGTTTCGTGCTTGTTAAAAACAAAGACAAAAGTAATTACATGAATTTAAACATTTATATTATTATTAAGTATAGTTTCAATAATTAATAAACATGCAATAGTAATAAATAAATTATCTCTCTTGCTCTCATAAAGAGTATCTTAATCACGGTGATTACATAAATTCATGAAATTATTGTATTGTCACCGATTCTTGGTATGTGTAGCAAGTTTGAATATTTGTCCGTTTAAAGTGGCTCAAAATCTTTACAAACTAATATAAAAGTGAAGCTAATAAAGCGAAAGAATATCAGTCTAAATAGTTTTTTTCTTTTCGTTTTTTTATCCACTTTTTTTGTATTCTACAGTGGCATTAAAGTCAGACATAATATAACGATTCCAAAGTTTAGTTTATTTATCGTTTGAAGATTTTTAATTAACGGTTATTTATAATTAAATCGGCCTTAATGATATAGCAAAAACATCTGAAATTATAAAAAAGCTCTGGTTGTTAACAAGTTTAATTAAAAAGGCGCAAACATAATTCAAGCTTAATTCTCTCGCAACTTTTAATTTCGGCTCGCACCTTGGTTGTGGACGAATCTCGAAGCAAATGTTGCGTAATAAAAACAAACTTCCGAAGACGTGACTGGAAGTTAAATGCGAAATGAAACCTTATATTATTTTGCCCTGAATACAAATTAGTGTAAATAAAGCATGTGTTGAAATATAGGAATTTGAAGTGAAGTAGGAAATATTAGAGAAATTTTAAAATCAGGCGGGGCTTGAACCGGATCCTTTCATTTTACAATGGTGACTACTTTTTGTAAAAAGGCCAAAACGTTCATGGACAATAGCCTATGCAAGTTCGTTCATGAGGTGAATGTTTCCTTTTGTATTTTATTATCAATTATCGTATTATTATATTATATACTTATATTAAAATTTAATTTACCGAAAGGCAAAATAAATACTTTCTTATAACATAAATAAGCAATACAAAAGGACTCCAGGTACTTATATAAAGATAGTAGATATTCTATGTTTCTTCTATCTAGTCATTGGTAAATGACTTAAAAGTTTGGCCCAGGCATTACTTAAAAGTCACCATTACACGTCTTTTTTTCAAAGTTTTTTAACAGTTCCTAAAACTTGTATTTAATGAATTTTTCAAACAATAAGCACAAAGAGAGTGACCAATTATATCAACTACGATTGATTTGACTACAAGTAACTCTGATGATAGCTAAATTTCACACAGGCATGAGACGAGTAAATTCAATAAACGTAATTCATGAAGCAATTTCATTTCATTCCATTATTATTTTTTTCAATATCGTAAAATAAACAACTCGAAGCAATATCGTTATGATTACTTTCGACTCATACAATACAATATTTAGCTTCGACATTTGATAATATTTTTTCATCGTAAACGGTCATAAATATTAAAGTACAATTTATTTCGTTGTATGTTGTGTCCCTTTGTCGAGGGGTTAGTGTTATTTTGTGGGTTTTTAATTACATTATATTGTAGAGTTTTAATTGAGTATTATTTAGTAGCATGTACTGGAAGATAATATAATAAATGATTATAATACAATATATTGACAATTATATACCTACGTTTGAAACAAAGAAGCCTTCTCACATTGAAAAATATATAATTAACATTAAGGCTAAATAAAAAGTATTATTAATTTTATATGAATACCAAATAAAAAATCATCAAAAAAGGGCATTCTATTTTAATCACTTTTTTAAACTTTCTCATGTAATTGTTTTTGGCTAAGGAAATTATTTTACTTACCATAAATTAAAAACAATTTGTGATTTATTTATCCAATTTAACGTACCTCATTTATAAAAGTCGTAAAAAATCTCATTAACATGATTGATGACCTTTGCAATGAATACAGAAAACACGTCAATAATAATTTTTAACGTAAATTACGGTAACATGGAAATTGTACCACACATTTCAAAAGTAATGCAATAATATTGTTATTTACGGGACGAAAGGTAATAAGTTCTCGTTTCCGATGAAATGTTGCGAGCCACATTTTGCGTGGTGTCTGTTGCGAGAGTTGGCGATACCGAGGGTGTATTCACCGTTTCAGAGTTATCTTCATTTTAGTACTAGCTGCGCCCCGCGGTTTCACCCGCGTAAGTCCGTATCCCGTAGGAATATCGGGATAAAAAGTTGCCTATATGCTATTCCAGTTGTACAGCGATCTACATACCAAATTTCATTGCAACCGGTTCAGTAGTTTTTGCGTAAAAGAGCAACAAACACACACACACATCCTTAGAAACTTTCGCATTTATAATATTAGGATTAGGATTTAACTTTTAGAAAACGTTCTGGATTCTGCGATAAAATCAAAAGGAGAGAATTTGAAAACACAAACATGTCATGTCAAATATCAATTATAATTATTAAAAGAAGCAAATTGTATTGAGATATAAGATTTTTTTATTATTTGAATTAACAAGTTTTTTCAGAGTAATTATTTAAAAAAATATTAAAAAAAAATTAACACTTAAGTTGGTAACATTAGTACCTATCATTAGTACCAACCTTTGAAAATATTCTGATTTCATATAACTCTCCGCTTAGTCGCACCAAAAACCGCCACCACTCGTCGTTTAAAGACACTTTCAGTGAAATTTATTCATAGAATTCAATTTACTCCAGGTGTGCCTTGACCCTTAACTGGGAATAAACGAGCCTTATTATAGGTGACTTTTGCTTATGTTTCTCCCCTTTTTGGGTGGCCTACGTGCTTTCAGTTGTTTTCCTTCCCGTAATTAGTTTGTACCCGGAACCGCATTTATTATTAACTAATAAGAAGATTGAAAGCACAGGCCGTGACAATGAATGTGGCGAATAAGAAAAGATGGATCCGAATGTGTTGCACTTTTGGCACTGTTATTACTTACATGTTTGAGGATAGTTTATGTTGGTTTGAGTTGTTTGTTTGTTATTGAAATTTGTAGATATTTAAGACGTAATGTAGTTGATACTTTTAAATTCGAATGGTGAAATAATCAAGGATCTTCCAAAGTTTTACTAAATGAAGATTATGATAATTTAATATATTTTGGAAAAATGTATTATTGTTTTACAGAACTACTGAAATAACTTAATTCCAAAAAAAACAAAAAATTATCAAACTAAAATCGTTTTAAAGGAACGAAATATATCAAACGAGTTATAAAATATATAAAGTTTGCGATCACACAGTCGTTTCATCACAAAGAAGTTTAAACATGTCTCTAAAACAAAATGTTCGAATCAAGACAATATTCTAGAAGTTTTCTTACTCAAACTTGAAGAGTTTCCTCCCGTTCGTATAACTGTCTGTGAAATAGTTTGTATTCCATTGTTTTGGGTTTATCACAACTTCAATTTCACGTAATGTGTTATAAATGCTGCATTTTGTAAGTTTATCACAGTTTTTATGGTCGCCTGGATGTCTGTAAGAGAAATGAAATTAGGACAACTTATTATAGATGGCAGACTGTTATTCTGAGTCAGACTTGATACAGCAATAATCTTGAAATAATATAAAAAAGTGAAGTCCCGTGTCCCCTACTGGGGTATGGGGCAGATGATATACATCTGTTTCACTGATCGATTTTCTTTATAGACAAGTAGGTGATCAGCCTTCTGTGTCCTGCCAGACCGAGACATTTTTTTTTATTGTCCCCACCGGGAATCGAACCCAGGACCCCTCGGTTCTACGCTCACGCGTTTAATTTTAAAATAATATACTTATCTTTAATTTTTTTTTGATGCGAAAGTGGTGTAAGTTTGACGTGTCTGTGAGTATGTGTGTCTATCTGTGTGTCTAGATAACTCCTAAAAGGATGATGCAATTTCAATTTAATTGTTTATTTTATAAAAGGGTCCTTATATGCGAGGGTTCTTAGATATGTTGGCGTAAAATCGGTTGAGCCATTTAAAGATCATCAGCTGTTTGAAGGGTTGATAATATAAAATACCATTCACTATTTCAAATTTCAAATTCAAAATGGCCGCCAACACACAATGAAATTTAATGGGGTTTTTTAATTTCACCGATCATTTTCCTACACTGGAATTAATACTGCTTTAAGACGTCGTCGAGATACATGGATTGATTGCGCTAAAACGATCGTATGTTTCAATAGAACACTTCATTACAAACGCAAATAAATAATTGAAGTATTAAACGCAGGAGAATCCGATTACTGAGGACCGTTTTAATATTTTATGTACTAAGTTGATTGCACACAAATTGTCTCGTGCTCATCCGATTACTAACGATTTTTGCCCACTCAATATAATGAGGCTGGATTATTGGAAGTAAAATATTGCTATGTTATGTCATGAGCTCTTGTTATTTGATCGGTTCGAAATGAGATTTTATTGTTGTTGTGTGGCAGTTTCATCGCGCGGTCCTGCTTGTTTATTAAAAGACGTATGTTAAGGTTCTGTATTGATATCTCCATTTAACTTAATTTTAATGGTGTTTAGTGTTTTTGTAGAAACAACAGTTCTATATAAATGATATTTTATCTAAATTTATTGTAGTAGTGTATGACAGGATAGGAGGTATTTAGCTGTAAAATGCTGACATTATTATTGAATATAAAGTTAAAAAAATATATATCATAATAATAATATATATAATAAATATAATATAAAGTAAAAAAAAAAATATAAAAGAATCTCGCACAGAATGCAGAAACGGAACTGACAATACTTATAGTAACAAGCTAATAGGTTCTTGCTTTGCTATTTTAAAAGATAGTTTATTGATAAGAACAAGTTCTACAAATATGTATTTTGTCAAACGATCTTTTCAAATTAAACCTAATTTATTTATCTATAACTAGCTTCCCGCTCGCGGCTTCGCACGCCTCCGTATTGTTCTTACCTTTTAAACCTTCCCTGGACTAGTCAGTATGCACCAAAAACATGATTATAAAAATCAGACCAGCCATTCTCGAGTTTTAGCGAGACTAACGAACAGCAACTGACTTTTAAATATAAGAAGATACATTATAGTCTTTTTGTTGCCGAGGACTAATAAATTAATAACAAAAAAAGTTTCACCAATATCTGTCTAGTGGTTTTTGTGTAAAATCCGGTCAACAGACGGGTAAAAAAACTAGAATGAATTTTTTAGGCTTGTGTTATCATACTCTAGGAGTATTTTTTACTACTTTTTATTCAATGTATAGAATCTAATTAACTTGTCCACAATTTTACTGTATAACAAAATTACCGCAGATTTTTTCATGCATCAATAATCAGCAATGAAAATATAATACTTCCATATCTTTATATTGTTATACTGCTCCTTTTCCTCACCCTTCCCAGTCCATTCGCGGAGGCACTACCTCTGCGAATATTGATAAGCGGTGGTGATCTCTTACCACCAGGCGAACCACCAGCTCGGCTGCCTGCTATGACATAAAAATATAAATATTGTTATACGTTTGTCTTGTATGAGCTATCAACAAACATTGTAGCAATAAAACGGCCACAATAAGTCTAAATCTTTCAAACTTTATAGACAATCAATAGAGCATCAAAACGTTCCGTCTGTGGATCATAAATTTAAATTTACAACCTGTAAACTTCGCCACTCCTTCACACCTAAATTGTGGAATCATAAAAATTTAACAAACCTTTTTAAAAGATTCGCTTCATATTAAGATACTAGCTGCGCCGCGCGGTTTCACCCGCGTTAGCCCGTATATCCCGTAGGAATATCGGGATAAAAAGTGGCTTTTATGTTATTCCAGTTCTTCAGCTGTCTACATAACAAATTTCATTGCAATCGGTTCAGTAGTTTTTGCGTGAAAAAACAACAAATACACACACATCCTTACAAACTTTCGCATTTATAATATTAGTAGGATTAGTAGGACTAGTAGGATATAGTAGGCGGATATAAACCGTTATCATTAAATTATCAATAGTCCTTGTAATAAGACTTTTTAAGAGCGGAAAACTCCGGTCATTTTCTACTGTAAATACTTCAGCAAATGCGTAATGCGTTGCCAAGTTTTTAGAATGAAAGAGATACAGAAATGATTAACGAGGGGATAGAAAAAGACAAGAATGTGTATCACCAGCCCATACAGCAAGTTTTTGCAAGTTTCATACAGCAGCATTTACATTAATAAAGTTTTATCTTACTTAGTTACAATGTGCAAAAAACGTGATGGATTTCTGTTAAATTTTGTAACTAAATATTTAATTTGATTGCGAATAAATTGGACTCTAAATGGAATTTAAATCGGTCTTTGGTCTTAAATTTTGTAGCCCTACCATTAGTTTTTAAATTAGATTCCAATTACCTGTAACTACTGAAGCAATTCTCTCAAAAACTTTGTTTACCCACTGTACTTATATATTAGCAAATATAAATACGCCATAGGATTAACTGCTATTATTTTAGTATTTTCTTGTGTTTGATTTTACGCGAGTATTATACATTAAGAAATTAAAGACTTTTAAACGGATTTTACTTTACCGCGAGCTAGTCTCCCCGTGACTACGCTTTAAAGTGTTCGAAACGTCGGGTTAATAATACAATGAATAAATCGCGTTTAAAATTCATTTAAGTCTTTAATTTCTAAATGAATTATTTTGTTTTTATTTTATTAAATAATAAAGAGATTACATAATGATGTAATTTGTTATAGTTGCTAAGTAATCAGTTAATTACGCAGAGAAACTAGCTTTTACCTGCGGCTTCGTCACGTAATCAAATGAAATTCAACCGGTAAACATTAAACATTTTATAATATTATAAATAATAACTACATAAGAAATATTTTTTTTAACAATTGGCATTTAGTAAATTTTAACAATTACCCAATTTGAATGGGACCACATGACTTTCGAATAAACAAAGAATCTTAAGAATCGGTTCATCCAGTTATGAGACAAAAGAGGTAAAAAAATAGAAATAAATCTTTTGTTTTTCTTTTTCTTTTCTATTCTTTCAAAATTTTCGCATTTACAAAGTATTTCAATGCTATAAAACTAAAAAAAAAATACAATCAAATACGTAACCTCCTTTCTAAAAGTTGCTTGACAAAAAATAATAAAGAGTACCTGTCCTATCCTCGCCTCCTCAATCGCACTACAATAAAATCTAAACAAACATTTACATCAAGAAAATTAATGTACCGTACACGATTCAAAAACTTCTCAACGACATAAATCGCTTCCGAGCGATTGAAAAAAGTTAAAATACAACTCTAGGCAAATAAAAGTTTACCGTTTGGTAATCGTCACTTAACAGAGGAGATTCCGCGCTGAAATTGAAAAATAGCTGAGCGTCTTACGAATTTTGCCTTAAAACTTTCTGCTATTAGGGCTGTGAATGTTTATTGTAGACTGTGGACTGTAAATTTGTAAAAAATATTTGCGCCTGCTTGGAATTTAGGGTGGCTTTGTTTGCTGATTTTGTTTATGGGCAAATAGATGGGGCCGGTCTTGGGCCGCTGAAAGAATTTTGGGGTCAATGGCGAATACACGGAGCATAGCTGAAGATAGATCCTACTTCCTACTAATATTATAAATGCGAAAGTTTGTAAGGATGTGTGTGTGTTTGTTGCTCTTTCACGCAAAAACCACTGAACCGATTGCATTGAAATTTGGTACGTAGACAGCTGGACAACTGGAATAATATATAGGCAACTTTTAATCCCGATATTCAAACGGGATACGGATTTACGTGGGTGAATCCACGGGGCACAGCTAGTTAATCATATACGACTGTAGAGAAATAATCTTGAATTAGTTAAAATCAGTCGAAGGTCAGTCAGAATATTAATTACAATCGCATTTTTTAAGTTCTTAACCATATTACGAGTAATTTCTAAGGTAATGTCAAAATTTTTAAGTTCTTAATGTGTTTTTTTAATTAAATTAAGTGCTTAAAGTTATATTTTACATTTACAGTTCCGTAAATCTAATATATAAAATTCTCGTGTCGCGTTGTCTGTTATCAAGCTCCTCCGAAACGGCTGGACCGATTTTTCTGTGCATATCGGGTAGATCTGAGAATAGGGCAACATTTTCCATGCACCGTTTATCAGGTCATATATTAGGTCTCTATATTGCAACGAAGATGGATGATTAGCTTGCATTAAAAAGTGAAAATCAATCAGATGAAAACAGTGGTGACTCAGTGGACCTCGGACTTAAAACCGATAAGTTAAGGGTTCGAGACCAGACAAGCGTGCAAGAACTTAATAGATTATTCAATTAATCTGCGTAAAATGGTGAAGGACGTCGTGAGAAAACCGGTATGTCTAAGAATCTATAGTTCAACCTCATATGTCATGTATCAAACTGCACTCAATGTAATTTGATTTTTTCACTTTTCTCTATATTTCCTATCAACTATTTCAAAAAGCGCTAAAATTTCACATTTTAAAAAAGTTAATCAATGATTTAGTAAGTCGCGTGTACTCATATACTAAGCTTTAAACTGAAGTTAAGTCCCGAGTAATGAAATAAGTTTCGTTTAAGCCACTCTCATCGCTAGCTTGCTAAATTTTATTGTCTCGCTTTAAAAGTATTTTCATTAATACTTTATGGATTTTTATTGGAGTTTAATTCTTTCTCTTTCTTTGAAATGCGTTTTAATAGCGAATGGAGGCAGCTGTGAAGTTTAATTAAGTTTTTTATCATTGTTATATGAAATATATGACGTACTAGCGTTGCGCCGCGTCTTCGCCTGGATTACATATAGCGTATATTATTCAGAGATTGCATACATATCCAAATGTGAAAGAATTTTTGAAATCGGCCCAGTGATTTTTGCGTGAAAATGTAGCAAACATACAAAAATTCAAAAGCGACCTCTTAATGTTCGCGTTAATAACATTAACATTTAGAGACAGCGAACGAGAGTCGCGGGCAGAGCACAATTGATATTTCGTCAATCATTATGGATTAGAAGCACGAATCAAACATAACAGAGGTAAAGGTTTGGGAAATGAGACGTCACAACGAAATGCCGCAATGATCGAGTGACTTCCCCAATCTGATTGCTGCTCCTCAAGCTATTAACCGGGATATTACTTGTATATCTGAATTATTCGCTATTTCATAGTTTGGATCTTTCAAATAAGGGCACGACTATATCTCAACTATATATGTAGCATGGGCGAAGTCGGCGAAAAGCTATGAATGTGAAAATTTATAAGACTGTATGTTTTAAACTATTAGGTTTTTATTCAAACAGCTGTGTGAAATTTTGTATGGAAATAGATTATAGTTTGGATTAGTATATAGGCTAGTACGAATTGCGCACTAAGCGAGTGACGCCGCCGGTCCAGCTAGTCGTAAATACACGAAGAGCAGGAATATGTAATGATTGTATAGTTTCTTATTTTATTGTTTCTGGTTCAGATCTATTAAAAATTAAAGTATGAAGATTATATTTTGTCGGCTTACTACAACAAGGCAATGAAATGATATATACCAATGTGTTAGAAAACATGATAAATACCCTGCTATATATTGCTATCATCGATTATGCATCAATAATAGAAATCCATTAAAAACTTTCGGTAATCACAATTGTTTAAAAATACAATTTTATATGTAATTCAAAATCAAGGTGAAACAAATATTTCTTGCGCCAAATTACTAAAACATACTTCGAGTTTAAGCTAAAATCGTTAACAATGTAACACAACAAACCATAAACCAAACCTTTATAAATATCAAATACGAGAACCACGCCCGCAAATAATAAACTCAATCTTATTATTGGTTTTCCCACACACCGTACGATTGTAATATAAAATATTTATAACTCAACGAACGATGTGATGGAGACATTTTAGTGAAAAAATAGTTTTTTTAGAATCTACGATACTGATATATAAGTATATAGTACTAGACGCTTGACACGGCTCCGCCTGGGTATCATGATTCTTGTTTTATTCCAAGGGAGCATACTCTCTTTACCACAATACAAATGGGATAAGGACAGTTTTTTATGACAGTGGAGCTGGTGGGTCGCCTGATAGTAAGCGCTACTACCGCCCATAAACATTTGGAGAGGCGTGAGGTCGATTGCAAACCTACTCCTCTACAAATGGATTACCGAATTAAAATTGGAAAGTGTTAAAGAAAATTTGACGAGAAGAATAAAGGAAAGGCCTGGGAAGGGTAAGGAAAAGGATATGGGCAATTGGAACCTGTTTGAATAAAAAAAAAAATACCGAACAATAATTAATAAAACAAACCTATTGCATACAATACTTAAATATCATATTTAGCAAAGAAAAGATCATGTAGCAATGATAAAAATAAATGCCCAATAAAGCCGAGGAAAAGAGGTGAGACAATTTTTCTATAAATCATATTGCGGGTGATTTATGTTAAACTAGCAGTTGCCTCGACTCGGCTAATAGGAGTAATAACTCAATCTATTGTGAACATTTTCATACTGAATGATATTAACACTAGATATATATGCCCAATAAACGGATTTACTTACTTAACATACTCGTATATTTGCAATAGGATAATTTTGTAAAGAAGATTGGCCTTTAGAAATTCAAAACTTTTTAACGGATTTAACCCGACGTTTCGAACACTTTACAGCGAGCGTGGTCACGGTGAGACATGAATAAATCGCGTTTATAATCCGTTAAAAAGTTTTTAATTTTTAAATGTATCATACTCGCGTAAAATCAAACACAAGAAAATACTAAGATTGGCCTTCTTTAACAACCAGTATGAAAGGAAGAAAGAAAGAAACATTTATTCAGGATGCGAGACGATTTAGTATTTTGTTAATTTGCTTATGTCGTTCTCACAATAAACATCATTAAATATGTACACAATGATTTACATAAAAACTAAACCTTTTTCAAACTGTCAAGCCTAGACTAACTACGAAAGGCTAAATACGAGAGGTAACAGTTATCAAATAAACATCATCAACATCGCTTCACCTAGTTAAGGGTAATAAATACAAAAAGCACTCTCGAATTGATAAACTCCTCCTTGCCTTGAAGTTAGTTGAAAATACCAATCAATCTGACAAGATTCCTTCCAAAGTAACTATTGTATTGACCGACAAAATTTATACTCAATTTTCTGATAGCACCGAAATTATTCCTATAATAATAGCTGGCAGCATACCTTTGTCGCTAGGAAGTGTTGCTTTTTTCAAAACTCCAATAACTGGGGTAATAGCCCATGAATCATATAAATTACCCGAACATAGCAATATTTTCACGTTGTACCGTATCTTCTATAGATTTAAATGGCCGTGTATTATGATACATTGCGAGTTTGTTTAATAACTCTGCATGAGAAATCTTTTTCGTGTCTATTTTTGCTCGTTTAAGCAATGCAATGTTGTATTTACCTTCTTTATTGTACGCGAATAGGGCTTGAAAACGGTATAATAAAGGCAAATGTGGAGTGTGTTTATTTCTTTTCTTTATTTCGAAAAAGAAATCTTATTTATAAGGATTTACATATAGGTCCATTATAGGTTATAGTTTCTATATAGGTTAACTTATGGAAACGTGTTTCAAAAACTATGTAAGAATTTTTTTTGTATTTTTTTTTCCTTATATTCTATGAATTATTATGATAGTTATAATAGATAAACCTCAATATTAGAATATTATATTGGCTTGTGTAGCTTAAAATAAGTTATTTTTCAACGTTTGTCACCATAAGACTAGAACAAAGAGATTTTTTTTTATACCAACAAGGACTATTTATCCGATGTTTGGACGGCTAACGGGAAACCTTTAAGTATCGTGGCCTGTATTTTTTGTTTATTTTTCATTGCATGAAGCAATCCAAATATATTTTCAGCATACCTCAACATAACAAACCTTGAGAGATTGTGCTAATATTTAAATTAAATATGACTTTTTGCTATGAAGTTAGGTTATTAACTAACTTCATTGTAAAAAAATCATAACAAATTTATAAAAAAAATGTTTAACATAAGTGTTTCATTTCTGCAAAGTGAACTGTGAATGTACTGCGCTTTAACTTTAAAATGAGTCTTTACTTTTGAATAATTTATATTCTATTGAATTATACTTACAACTGTGAATAAAAAATAAATGCACGTATAAAACCATAAAGTATTTTAGTAAGCAATTTTCAAACAAATATAAATATAATAAATCTTTTCTTCTTCTAAACTCTTCCTTTAAAAGCCAAACTCCCTCGCCCAAGAGCTTGAACTACTCCTGATCAACCACAATTCTCCTTGACTCTAAATGTAAAACTCGTAGTAATGCATAATATATTTAAGTTACTTTCGCATCGAGCAAGCAGCGTGGCTGGGGGTAATTCGTCACGGTTTGGGTACAAGATTTATGTGAAATCTCTGAGCATTTCCACTAAAGTTTTAAACTTAAGAAACTATTAGCTTTTGGATTGTATTTTTAAACGCCAGCTGGGCTAAATCGTTGCTTTGTATTGGATTTACCAATTAGTTTAGGATTATAGCAACCGACCAGTTTAATAGACAAATATATTTATTTGTTTTTATTTATGTAATTTGAAATGGTTTCATACAATAAAGATTGCGAAAAAAGTACATTACTAACTTTAAGTATTTATGCTTTTATTAGGTTTCAATTTTTTTTTGAAATACGGAAGTGGTAAGAAGGAACGTTAAAAATTGGTCTATGCTTGACAGCTTATACATTAGTAAGTACATATTATATACAATTGAAATTAAATTAGGATTATATAATACACACGTGAGAATAACTATTATTCATAACACATTACGGTATTTTTGGTGAAATATTATAATAGATTAGCTTTACTTATATCTCTGTATGTAACTTTCTTTTAGACTTAATTTAGACCTACTTTAAACGGACGGATTTATTGAAAAAATTGTACACTTGTTAATCATCGTAGACAATACAATGACTTCGTATTGTCTCATTATCCTTATCAGAATTACATCATTTGCTTACTCATTTACGTTACGTGCACTCTTTAAAGTGAGTCGATTTGGTTAATTTAAATTAATTAGTGTTTTTTAGTTTAGTATACTACAGAAACATACTTTAAAGGCGCATTTTTAACATTATTAAGTGACAGTATGTGACATTATTAAGTGCATTACAAAATTTTTACTCAAATTTTTTACAGCTGTAAGTCACGTTTAAATTTAAGCTCCGGTTTCATACATGATTCCGTTTCACGCTGTGTTAGAGGAGGTCAAAGACACGTTAATACGCGCTAACTATTTTACCAAAACTTAAATATATATATTTCAAAATTTAAACGACACTCGCAGGTGCACTGAAACGTACAAAATTTTTCCAAATAAATTTTTAACATCTTTAAAGTGTTAACAACCTTCTAAATAGAAGCTGCATATGCTCAAACCTTTCTCGTAAACTTTTAACAAGCATTTTAGTACGTGCTTAACATATTTCTTAGGGACATTTTTTTTTCAAAACCCACCCGGAATAAACCCATGAGAGTATAATTCGAACAATTTTTTACCCCAAAAACAACGTGTTTTCATTACATTCAGAACATTTTATCCCAGTTAAAAACATGTAATAAGTTCGCCCCACGAAATTGCCCTAAGTTGTACCTATCTCGTAAGACAGTGGCCCGTGACGTATGACGTCATATTTCACAAATATACTTAAGCGGGGATTAAGATCCACCCAAACACCTGATGTATAGCCTACTTGCACGCTCTGCTTCACTCGTGTTTTACGGAGACTTTTATGGGTTACGCGATATAATGTGATGTCATACGACTCGTTTGGATGGTGCTTAATTAGACTGAAATTTGCGTAAAAGTTAAATATCTTTACTCTACCTTTTATTAAGTAAATCACTACTGTAGATAAAAACATGTACAACTAAATTGTCTCAGTGTAAGGAATGTAATATGAGGAAATTATTTAATACGTCGTAATTATTAAATCGTGATAAGGATAAAAAGATAATCTGATGAAATTAGTGTATTGTGATCGATCCTTCTTAAACGTATAAAGTTTTAACTAAATCTGCCCGTTTAAAATGGGACAACATTGAGTCTAAAGGAGTCGGTTACATAACAACAGTTGAAGCTAACACAAACTTGTCTCAATACGAAAAGCCGAATCTCAGGAAAAATTATTTTGATATCATATTTGTATTTTACGGTATAGGTTATCTCCAGTGTTTGTAATTAGAATAAAAAATTTTGTAGACTAGCTGCACCCGGCAAACGTTGTTCTGCCTTGCTCTTATCATTTAGGTGTATGAAAAAAAGATGTTGGCCGATTCTCAGACCTACCCAATATGCTTACCAAATTTCAGAGGAATCGGTCAAGCCATTTCGGAGGAGTATGGCAACGAAAACTGTGACACGAGAATTTTATATATATAGATAGATCATTATGTTGTCAAAACATTGCTTTATTTGGGACTAAGGCGCTGTGTAACATCTTGCAAATAGATACTTTATTCATAACTAGCTGTTCGCCCCGGTTTTACATATGGTACACATAGGGCCTATGTTACTTAGTGTAATTGCAGCTATCTAATGGTGAGAGAATTGTTGAAATCGGTCCAGCCATTCACGCGTGATAGTGTGACCAAGGGAAATAGGAATTCATTTTTATATCTATACTAATATCATAAATCTTTTAAATTTATAAAGTTTGTTCGTTTGTTTGAAAGCACTAATCTTAGGATCTAATGGTCCGATTTGAAAAATTCTTTCAGTGTTAGACAGACTATTTATCGAGGAAGGATATATGTACCACGGGCGAAGCCAGGGCGGACAGCTATTTGTAGATATTCAGAAAAATAACAACTTTAAACAATAAACAAAAAATAAACAGCCCTCAATTATAGCGATATCAACTAAAAATTTAACCAACAGACTTAATTAACAACCTGATTATAACGCATAGCCCAAAATAGACTGCCAAATGTTTAAAAACCCCAGACTATTTACAGATAACCCGCCTATTTATAGTAAAATCCATTTAGACGAGCCAGCCGTGCTTCAGTACATAATTAAGTCTCGTTAGGTTACTTTTAAAGACCTCTATTAAGGCCTGGGTCTTCAGTAATAGGAAGATATCTTTTAATCACTACTTTAAGTGGCGGCGTTGGACAAGGATTTATATTAATATCGTGATAAATATTTCGTGTATACCTACTGTTTAGTCAGTTTGAATAACACATTTATAAAATAATAAATTACACATTTATATGTTACTAGCTGCGCCCCGCGGTTTCACCCACGTAAGTCCGTATCCCGTAGGAATATCGGGATAAAGTTGATATATGTTATTGTAGTTGTCCAGCTATTTACGTACCAAATTTCATTACAATCGGTTCAGTAGTTTTTGCGTGAAAGAGCAACAAACACACACACATCCTTACAAACTTTCGCATTTACAATATTAGTAGGAAGTAGGATAATTAAAAGTAGGTAAATTGCGATAATTTCAAATCATAGATATGATTGGGTCTTCTCAACAAAACTTAATACAATTAAAAGACTAACAGTTCCCCCTTGGTGCAGATATAACCAAATAACTTATAGTACTTAAGGATCATCTACACTAATATTATAAAGAGGAAAACTTTGTTTGTTTGGTTGTAATGAATAGGCTCAAAAACTGCTGGACCGATTTTAAAAATTCTTTCACCGTTCGAAAGCTACATTATCCACGAGTAACATAGACTATATTTTATTTTGGAAAAAAATAGGGTTCAGGGGAAACATCCAAACCAGTATACCTATAAAGCTGAAGGGTTTGTTAGTTCGTTTGATATTATTTAAACTCAAATATATAACTCTAATCGCAATAATTCAGATATTCAACTGGACAGCTATATATTATAAAGCTGAAGAGTTTGTTCGTTTATTTGTTTGAACGTGATAATCTCAGGAACTACTGGTCCGTTTTGAATTCTTTCAGTTTTAGATGCCCTACAATAAAAGTATTGAGGGAGAATTTAGGCTTTATATGTACTACGGGCGAAGCCGGGGCGGACAGCTAGTGTACATATACAACGGTGAAAGAATTCAAACGGTGAAACAAACAAACTCTTCAGCTGGTGGTATCGAACTAATCTGCGAATTCAATATGAATGAGGTTTTATTACTCAGTAAGTAGCTGAAAGTTCAGTAGTTTGTTTTTACATGGAACGTTGTAGTTTTTGTTTTTGCGTTGCCACAAAGTTCATCGCATTCAATCAGCAAGCACCAAACCTACACCTACACCTATTAGAAACAAAAATTAGCTGATGTTTATAATACTGAAATACGTGTGTTCGCTGCAGTTCGATACGTCTGTCCGTTGCATTACCCAACTATTATCTGTCGTGAAATATGCTCTCCGCATATATCATCCATTTTGAATACATTTACATATCGACTCGTGCATCATGCGTTATATGGTTTGAATTATCGGTTAAACGGTCTTATTTATGTTTGGCGGGAAAATCTCTAATTTCTGATTAGAAATTCCATTATGTTATGGAATTACTAGCTGTCCTGCTTCGCCCGCGGCTTCGTTTGCGTCAAAGGAAATGATGGACTGTCCTGGGATTTTCCTCGCATAGTTTCTCTGGGATTTCAGATAAACAAACTCTTTTGTCCTTTCTTGGAGCTTAAACTATCTTTCTAGCAAATTTCAATCAAATAAGCCGTGAGTGAAGGACAGACAGACAGACACTAGTATGTTCACGAAACACGAGTACTTTCGCTTTTATATTCCTCGTAGTAATTAAAATTTGAAAAATGTGCTTATTTCATAGTAGGAATGGAATGGATGGGATGAAAGGCCGATAAATATACTACCATTACGAATACGCCATAATTGCAATCAATTGGACAGTAGGTACCATAGTTTGTATAAGGGTATTTTTTATCTGGATACTTCTGAATAATATGACAGACCGAGATATCTCTTATCTCTAATAAATATAGTTTTACAAAACTAAAAAAACTCTTTTATCATAGTAAAAACTAAATTATAAACTGACCTAACCTAACGTAATCAGGATAATACGATAAACTCATGAAACTATTATATCGTCACCGACAGTGGTATCTGAGATGTAAGCGCAGAAATGAGCAACAGACAGACATGCAAACAAACATAACAAAATGTTAAAAGCTAGCGCAAAACGCACACACACCACCGACTCCTACCACTCATGCCGATTACACAGGATATACCAACTAAACAGTTTATTTGTGATATATTCATACTTCGCCCGTATCAAAGGAAATAATTAATGTTCCACTCCGTTATTCCGAACTATCATTTATCACTCTCCTAATTCTGATACCGTATTATTTTGATATCGCGAACTGTGAACTGTGAATACAAATTAGAACGAATCGCTCTAGTACAGGTTGCTTGAAAATGTTTTGGTAAACATGCGATTATTTCATTTAACTGCATTGTCTGTGGCCTTGTTTGGGGTCACATCGATTTGTGTATGATATTATTAGAGCGTTGAAAATGACTTTATGATGTGGTTCTCTTTCCTATAGGATTTCCGGGATAAAACTAATCTATGTTCTAAATAATTTTTAGTTTTATAGCATTGAAATTCTTGATAAATGAGAAATTTTGAAAGAATAGAAAAAAATTGATCACGAGGCGGGATTCGAATCCGCGTTTTTTGCCAAACCGTAGCAAAGCGCGTGACCAATTTATTTCTATTCTTTCAAAATTTCAAATCTATGTTCTTTCTCGTGTCTCAAACTAAGTGTGTACAAAACATCACAATTAGTTCACTGGTTTATGCGTGAACACACAGAACTATTATTATAATATTAGTAAGGATTAAAGATTAAAAACTGAACAATTAAAATACGCAATTTACAACAAACTTCTTAAGCGGCCCGTAACAACGTTTCGCTTAAAAACCATAAACAAGAAGAACAGTGATTTTTCGGCTAATTATGGCCATAATTCTAAATTATTAGCCGGCTTACGGCGTCGAAAAATTACCCTGTTTTTTCCTCAGCCGATTACACGATGTTATATTCTTTGAGCCTCTTTTCATAAGCTTATTGTCTTTAATACATATGAGAGTAGTGATGTTCTATTTAGTTCTATTTAGTGAGGCAATTTGTTTATTTATATAAGCTAACTAGCGGTCCGCCCCGGCTTCGCCCGTGGTACATCTACATCCAGATCCTGCTAAGATTATAAACGTGAAAGTTTTTAGGTATGGATGAATATATGGATGTTTGTAAGGTGCTCTTTCACGCGAAAGCAGTTTATCGACGCCTACTTCGCAACGGGCCGTGCATAATATTTTAATTTCACCACTACTTCAAAACTAAACGTCCAATTTTAATCATTCAAAGACCAAATATTATCAACATAAACTGTACTTATTGATGAAATAATATATTTTGATAAGGATTAATAGCGTGAGTAAAATAAACGCGTTTAAATGAAGTCCAAAAAAAATTCAAGATTTTTAAATAAAAATTTGGTTGTTGTGCCTCACTCGACATAGATAGGTATAGTGCGTTGCGGACTTTTTTGTAGATATTTATAAGATCTACAATTAATTCTAACATGTTATGGTTCTATCTTTTGTAGTTTAGGCAGCGTACGCAAAATAAGTAACTTCATTGGTTGATTTTTTTCAGTTAATCGAAAATATCTTACGGAACCCTATTTTTATCCAAAATAAAATATAGCCTATGTTACTCGTGGATAATGTAGCTTTCGAATGGTGAAAGAATTTTTAAAATCGGTTCAGTAGTTTTTGAGCCTATTCATTACAACCAAACAAACAAAGTTTTCCTCTTTATAATATTAGTGTAGATATATACTTTCATTTATCATAAAAATATTCATATACAGTACAAGGATTTAGTGATAATAATTGTTATACTTAAATGCAATTATTTGTTACTAATACAAGTAATAAACAATTTGCGTTTTCGTTCCAAATAAACTGTTAAATTGCCAATGTTAAAAAAGTTTTTTAGAGTTACACATCTTTAAAAAGATCAAACAATCTATGACATAAACACTGTTTGTCTTATTTGCGTGTTTAATAAAAAAGGACGCGAATAAAAAAAATAAGTATAATTCTAATAATACTTGTTTTAAATATTATCGTGAGGTTTAACTTATAGTGACCTTGAACAAAAAGCACCCAAACCAGAACGCCATATAAAATACGCATCCAATTCCCAACATCTCCCAATGGATTCGCAATAAATGGTTGAAGTCGAGTTGGTAGACAGTTTTTACTTCGCCACGAAGGCTAATACTTTTCTAAGAGCTTACAACTTGTCTGGCGGAGATTTATGTTCAGTTGTTAAAAGGACTGCTGTGTAGCGGAGCGGAACCGAACCCGCGACTTTGAGGATCAGTCGTTACCTTTGGGTTGTGAGGTGGAGCAGGGTGAGCGAAGCGAATGCTAAGCTATATTCTTCAGGTAGTGAATAGTAGGTGTAGGTAGTAAAATTATTTATTTATTTAACTTATCTACAATTTAACATAGAGAAAACCAGGTTACTAATTATTTTTATTTATATTTTGATTTACAATAAAATGTTCACTACTTGATGGTAATTCGAGTTTAATTGATAAAATGTCCAACTGCTTACGATTATCATTATTCTTCAAAAGGTCAGTTAAAATATATGGGACTAGAGTATTCTTTCTGAATCCCTATATCTTGAGGTGTATTATTTGAGCCTCTTAAAGAGTAGGGTAAACAGGAAGCGCGCTCCATTCTAGGCCAGATCTCAAAAAATCGTTTTCATGATCAAAAAAATGATACTGTCAATTGTTAAATTTATCATGAAGGCAAAAGACGCGGGTCCTATCCTATCCCATCACGATCAATTTTTTATCCAAAAATGTTTTCCTTTAAAGTAGATTTTAATGTTATTAAACTAGAAATTAAAAACTTGTGGTCACGGAGAGTACCACGCTCGCTGTAAAGTGTTCGAAACGTCGGGTTAATAATATAATGAATAAATCGCGTTTAAAATCCGTTAAAAAGTTTTTAATTTCTAAATGTACTAATTTTGTTTCTAATGTACTTGCGTAAAATCAAACGCCAGAAAATACTATGTTATTAAACTACTAAACAAAATTACTCACTTTTTATCTCAAATATATTTTCGTTTTTGCCTACCCCTATATTTGCTGGGATGTTATCTTAGCTTTCACTGTTTAATCTTCTTTATTGGGGGTTGGACAATTCGCTTACAAACTAAACTCAGGAAGGAGTTAGACGGGAAAAATATATGTTAATAGTACTTTTAACTTTAACTGCTGTTCTTGAATCACATTATAACTTCTGACTGTATTTTAAACGTCCGAAGCTTGTATTGGTGACATGATAAATATCTTTTGGATTAGCTTGAGAGCAGTGGCGTACCACTGTATCGGTTATACGGGGCCCCGGGTTAAGGGGCCCTAACTTATGTATCATAAAGCACCTAGCTATGTATGGGCGGTTTTTTTTTTAATAAATCTTGCTAGAACTAGACCCAATTCAAACGAAATGACATGGAAGATATCAGCTTTTAAATAAAAAAATTATCAAAATCTGTTCATATAGTAAAAAGTTATCAAATACAATCTCACAAATACATCCTCCTCCCCTCTTTTTATTCCAGACGCTAGTTTGTTTGCCCTTACTCTTCTTGTATCAACATCACAGCAATATTTGTTTTAACTAGCTGCGTCCCGCGGTTTCGTCCTTGTGAAAAAGTTTTTTCCTTTGATCAAATGAAAATAATCCCGTGAGATTAATGGAATAAAAAGTAGTTATCGCTTGTGCTATCTGGCATTGAAAATCTCCTCAAAATCGGTACAGCTTTTCCCAAGATAGCGCAAACACGGATGAAAATTGCAAAAAACATTCTTTGTGAACATACATAAATTATGTACTGAATAAACTTAAATTTAACTGATAAAAAGTAGTTATTTCACTACAAACTAAATCCAAATCTATGTATCGGATTATACAAGCAAAATTAATAATAGAAGAAAATCACATCCATTGATTAGATTGTACAAATGCCCAGGAAAAATGCTATAATCTCAGTAATGATATGAAGTCGAGAGCGTTCCCGGGTATTGCAGGAGCATGCAATTTCCGGGGCACGATGGCCCGTGATATCCGCTGAGTTCTGGTTAAATAGTTTGTTATCTTGCTGAGTAAGCGTGTTCTAGAAATATTTCTAACACTATAACATGTTTAGGGAAACTCAAACCCACAATTCAAACGTTTATTTATTCAATTAGACTTATAGAAGGACTTCTGAATCGTCATAATACAGTTTCAATATTTAGCAACGGTTCGGAAAGCAGTTTCTACAGAGAATATTCGAAAAGAAACTCTGTTAAGAAATTTTGAAAGAATAAAAAAAATTCGATAACGAGGCAGGATTCGAACCTGCGTTTCTTGCCTAACCGTAGCAACGCCTAGCCTCTCGGCCACCCGTGATCCTGCCACAGTAATCGAATTTCTTCTACTCTTTCGGTTTCATGTGCCTAAGGGGCACCCCACGCCATCTATTGAGATGATTAAGAACCATCACAACCAATACGAAACATTATTTCAATGATTACAATATTGTATCGATGGAACTCTGTTGTTGCTCTTGTCTAATACATATAATGTCATATACTAATTTAAATAATTTACAATTAACAAACACCATAATATATTGATGGATACCGGTATAGTCTTTATTGGTTCGCTAGCGGTCAGCCCTGGTTTCGCCCCTGGTACATATTATATAGCCTATAGCCTTCTTCGATAAATGGGCTATCTAACAGTGAAAGAATTTTTCAAATCGGACCAGTACTTCCTGAGATTAGTGCATTTAAACAAACAAAAAAGGTCTCCAGTTTTATTATATTAGTATAGATATGAACTACTAGCCGTGCCCCTAGGTTTTCACAACGTAGTACATGATGTTATAGCCCATAGTCTTTATCAATAAATGGACTAACTAAGACTGAATGAATTTTCAAATCGGACCAGTAGTTCCTGAGATTAACGCATTCAAGCAAACAAACTTTTCAGCTTTATAATATTTGTAAAGGTATCATGTAAATTATAATCGATGTATTGTTAACTTTTTATATTGATTTTATAGTAAAACAAGCTTCCACGGCTTGGTCCAGTCCTCGGGCTGTCCCTTTTATTATACTTATAATAAATTTAATCTAAATCGGTTTAAGAGATAAGGCAAGAAAATCAGACCGACATATAGAGTTACTTTCGCCTTCGAATAAATCGCCTTTAAATTAAATGTCCCAACAATCATCTGATCTTTCTATCATACAAGAACTCATCAAAACAAATTCAACGGTTTGACATAAAACCACATACACTCATTTACAACGTATGGACACAGGATTCCAATTAACATAAATTAATTAGTATACATATATATTAACACTTGAGCGAAGTCTAACGATCTGTATAAGATAATGTCCCTCCTGTGCCTCGTTTGGGCTGTTAAGTGGCCACCGTGATGGCCCATGCCCCATTTAGGGGGAACATTATTATACCCCATTAACATCTAACAAAGGTCCGCGGCCAGAAATATCAAAGTATTAAATTACTTTAAAATGTTGTTACGTGTATTTACAACAAAATATAAGAAAATTTATATTAAACGATTTATACAAATTTATGTTTAACTAGCTGACCCGGCAAACGCTGTTCTGCCTTAGTCTTATCATTTAGGGGGATGAAAAATAGATGTTGGCCGATTCTCATAGATACCGGATAAGCACAAAAAATTTCATCAAAATCGGTCAAACCGTTTAGGAGGAGTATGGCAACGAAAACTGTGACACGAGAATTTTATATATTAGATTAATTATCAGCCCATATATGTTCCCACTGCAGGGACACAGACCCCCTATGAGGATTGATTTATGTTTAAATAGCATAAATTTATATAAAGTGCAGTCCTGATGGTAAATGAAATATCCTTTACTGCACACTCAACAAACAATAAAGTAACAAAAAAAATATAGGAAATGTCGTGCAAAGGGCGGTTTTATTGCTCAATAGCAATTTCTTCCAAGCAACCCATGGTAAGCAGTGGTCTAAGATGGACCGCGTTTTTCTAGAAGGTACTCACACCCGTCTTCTCTTGAAGACCTCCAGACTACTCTGTCTCTTTTTACGCCGAAACCACTGAACTGATTTAGTTCAAATTTTTACAGGGATAATATGAGACTAGAGGAGCTATGTGGAGAATTCCCGAAACTGTCTTTACAATTATAATATGTGTATAGATGATTAAACACTAAGATATACTTTTATTTTAAACATAACCCAGAGGACATTTAGGTTTATACAATACTAGCTACGCTCCGTGGTTTCACCCGCGTAAGTCCGTATCCCGTTGGAATATCGGCATAAAAAGTTGCCTATATGTTATTCCAGTTGTCCAGCTGTCTACCTAGCAAGTTTCATTGCATTCTGTTCAATAGTTTTTGCGTGAAAGAGTAACAAACACACACACATCCTTACAAACTTTCGCGTTTATAATATTAGTAGGATAGTAGGAATAAGAAATAATTAGAATTTATACGACCAAAAAAGACGGACTCTATTATCAAGTTTATTTGAAATACAAGTTAATTTATTTTATTTATAGATAGTCTATTAGGTTCAATGTCGTTGACCTCGAGTTTCAGCACGAACTGACGTCAAACACAGCGGCCGGGCGGTGATTATAAAATTTTGAATTCGTGTAACGTTATAAAATATTACGTTTAAAACATTTTCTAGTGTTATATTGCATTGAAATGTTTTTGTATTTGTTTTTTATTTTTATTTTGTGTCTCTGTTATTTGAAGCCGTAGTTTTTGATAGGGCTGGATTAAGTTGAATTACATTTTAACTATTTTGTTTGTTTAATTATAACAATTTGTATATAAATATACGACAAGGTGTCTGTCGTACTTTTAAAATAAACAATTATATATTTTAATAATATGCAAGGATAACATAAATACAATTGTACATTATGTATTTATTATAAAAAAAAAACAATTACAAAACTAAAATCACGAGAAATAACAAAAGCAGTGACAAATAAAACAACCAGCATCATTAGCCCATATATGTTCCCACTGCTGGGACACAGGCCTCCTGATGAGGGTTCACGCCATAATCCACCACGCTGGCCAAGTGCGGGTTGGCAGATGTCGTATGTCATCGAACTTTTGATTCTCGGACATGCCGGTTTCCTCACGATGTTTTCCTTCACCGTTTTTAAACAGCGGTGATGGTATCTACATGCGCAGATAAATTGAAAAATCAATTTATTTCCTGCACGCTCGCCCGGTCTCGAACCGACTTATCGATTTTGAAGTTCGAGTTTCTCACCACTGAGCCAACTGCTTTTTTCTAAATAAAACACCTATTTAACCTTATTACAATTTTCTCGGCACATTTCTTTATTAATCTAATTCAAACGAAAGCAACCGCCAGCGTACTAACTTGCTTACCTTAAAAACCCAAAACATTTGCATTTTCCGTATTCGCTAGATTAATAAAAGGCTTTTAACTTTTTCCTTCGGAACCAACTATTTTCCATTAGTTCGTAATGAGATATCGCGATATACATGAAATGTAACCCAGCATATTACACGCAATTTTAATTTGACTAAGAGCATATTATTTAGTTAAATATAAATGAAAGAACGTTATTCTTGTAATTATGTAACCTTGCTGTTCGCCCCGGCTTCATCCGTGGTACATATATAGCCTGTCACTTACTTGCAACTTTATAACGATGAAATTATGTTTGAAATCAGTACAGCCGTTCACGCGTGATGGCGTGAACAAAGGAAATAAGGATTCATATTTATATAATAGCTGCTGAAAAATAGATGTTGGGGTTGGTTTTTTTATATTTTTTTTTTATGTGACAGTCGGCAATGGGGCTGTTGGGACGCCTGATGGTAAACGCTACCACCGCCCATGGACATTTGTAGAGGCGTAAGGTCGATTGCAGACCTTACGCCTCTACAAATGGATTGCCGACTTTTAATTGGGAAGTGATTAAGAAAGGATTAGGATAAAGGAATAAAGGAAAGGACTGGGAAGGGGAAGGAAAAGGATATGGGCCTCCGGCTCCCCCACTCACCGAACGAAACACAGCAGAATGCTATTTCACGCCGGTCTTCTGTGGGGGTGTGGTACTTCCCCAGTGCGAGCTGGCCCAATTCGTGCCGAAACGTGCTCGACTACCACATACTTACCTAGATTTTCAGAACTATCCGATATGCTCACAAAATTTCATGAGAATCGGTGCAGTTGTTTCGGAGGAGTATGGTTACTAACATTGAGATACAAGAATATTATATACCTATATAGATTTTCGCTACAGAATTTATGGCCGGCTCTTCTCTGTAGAAACTGCTTTCCGAGCCGGTGGTATATGTTACTACAAGAAGTCTTATTGAAAATAAATGTTTGAGTTTCAGGTTGAGTTTGATAATTCAAATAAACTCATATATCATTGATTTCTATTTATGTTGAGTTCGCAGTATCACACTAATATTATATATGTGAAAGTTCCTTTGTTTGGATGTTTGTCCGTCAAACACGCTGAAACTACTGAACGGATTTTAAAGAAATTTGATATACAGACAGGGTATGAGTTGACTTTGATGTGGATACTTTTATCTCGCTTAAATGCTCCCTTAGGCATTTATAAAACATTCCCCTTTATAAAACAGGAATCTTGATATCCGGGCGGAGCCGGGGCCAGCCTCTAATAAACTCATAAAATGATTCAGAAGCTCTTGTACTACTATAATAATTCTCAGTAACGGATCGCATGTGGCAACTAAACTCATAGTCGTCGATCATTTCTTTGCCATAAATCACATTACGTATTTAAATTAGTTGACACATATTATTAAGTGATTTTCCATGGAAATAATTAGGCGTTTTATACGTGGGCACACAGTCTCAGTTTTATGTAATTGCTAGATTTTACCGCGAATTCGTACGCGTTATATTCGGAGTAGTTTAATCGATGTTATCCTACTAATATTATAAATGCAAAAGATGCATCCTTAGATGTGTGTGTGTTTGTTGCTCTTTCATGCAAAAACTACTGAACCGGTTACGATGAAATTTGGTACGTAGACTGCTGGACAACTGGAATAATATATTATGATATTATGATATAGATATTCCTACGGGATACGGACTTACGCGGGTGAAATCGCCGGGCGCAGCTAGTTAGTAATGAACCACACTTAGCCAGAACTTCGTATAATTTATTATAATCAACAACAAAAAGGCTCGCTGGCTAACGTGTAAAATTAACGAGGAATCTAATATTCAGTGAGTGGGAAATAGGGAAAAGCTGCATTTACCTTATCTAGAATGAATATTTACTTTCGTATTGTAACAAAAATACAGGATGAAACCGGTTTCAGTTACTAATGCAATTATTACGCGCTGCGCAAGTTATATATGTGTGTTTAACCCATTTTGAGCGCGAACTGTGTTAATTCTGCTGGCATTTACGTTATTTGTATGTTATTGGATTCTTGTCATTGATTAATTTATCAATATTGTAGTCATTTTCTTCAGTATTGAACTGATTTAATAAAATGGGGTATAAATTATGTGTATGTTATTATAGTATTTCATAAAATTTTGCAATTTTTTATATGGTGGGATAAATTGAATGGTCTCTCGAGTTTTTGCTATATTTACGTTCATGTGGTATCGTAGGCGATAAAGGTTAAAATTCGCTGCTTAATTCAATTGAAGTATTCTAATTTTATCATATACAAAGAAAAAAAATATAACAGTAATAATGCGTGTAAGGAGAATTAATTTAAAATCTTTTTACTCAAATCTAATAATCTAATCTTTACGTAGGGTAACGTAAGCACTAACTCTATATCAAAATTTATTGCCTACGTAAACTTTAACAAGCTCATGAATATTTATCATTTATCTTGTCGAAAAAGACGTTTTTTCGGCATTCCTGATTCGAAAATGAGACCAAATGATAACAACTTCCTATCAAACAAGAATCACACTAATCGCTTTAACACCCACGGAGTTACCGAGTAACAAATTCAACAAAAAAAGCAGTCGACGACCTTGTTGGGAATGTTGAGTATTAAAAAAAAACAAATATACAATAAGTCGTTGTACAGCGTCACCAGTTTAGTCTTGTAACATGAAATATATAAATTCAGCAAACAACCATCAAGTAAAATGTAATTATGCTGTCTTTGATGAAGCCTCCGCTCATTAATCCCTAGGTGCTTTCCTACAATGCTGAGTTTTCTTTTTACATGAACCGGTATTTTTGCATTATGGTGTAAAATTCTTTCTTTTTTGCAATTTCCATCCTTACTAATATATACCTGTGAATGTGTGTTGTTTATCTACGTTTAATGCCGCGACGGAGTGATTTTATGATATGACGCGCTTTCTTGGCGTCATAACGCGTGTACAAGTAAGCACTCTATCACGTGCTAAGCGTGTATTCTGTTTGACAAAAACATTAAAAGCTTCGTCAAATAGAACGCGTTCTAGTACAATGCAATTCGATGCCTTAACACGGTGTCATGTTAGCGCTCTGATGCGCGAAGTAAGCGCTTATCTATTAAATATATGTCCCTTTAAATATATGTGCCGGCAAAACAATTGTATCACTCTAGTGTTGCAAGTGTTTATGGGCGGTGGTGACCACTGAACAGGTGGCCCACCTGCTCCTTGCTTGCTCTGCCATAAAAAAACGATAAAAAAGGCTTTGTCAGATAGAACGTGTTCTAGTACAACATAATTCGGCGTCATAGCGCGGCGTCTGGATAGCGCTCTTACGCGCTCAGAACGCGTTGTATTTGACAAAGACAATAAAGGCTTTAGAAGATAGAATGCGTTCTAGTATAACACAATTCGGCGTCTTAGCATGGCGTCACGCTAGCTTTCTGACGCGCGATAAGTGCACGTTGTGTTTGACAAAGACAATAAAGGCTATAACTGATAAACAGTTAGAATGCGTTCTAGTATACAACAATTCGGCGTCTGAGCGTGGCGTTAGGTTAGCGTTCTGTCGCGCTAAGTACGCGTTCAGTTTGACAAAGTCCGCCAAAATGCCACCCCTGCACGCGCCACAATAACCTGTCAAATGCAAACGGGCTTTTGTAATAACTCTGCTATTCCGTAGTTGAAACTTTGACGCTTTTATTTACGTCAAATTGATGTTAAGAAACTATCCAAACACTACAGTGAAGGCGAAACAGTTGAATTTCATTGCTTTTGATGAAACTGTAATGAGTTGCACTTGGGATCTTATTAGTTCATTAAAATCTAAATATATAAACATCCAGTGTCATGCTGTATGCTCCCAATGAACTCTTCACCGACTCAATCGATTTTGATGGAATTGAGCATTTTATGTGCAATTTAGTCCAACTTAAGATAAAGGACAGTTTTTATTTCGATTAATTATCCCAATGATTTATAATCTTAATATTTTTTTTATTTGTTATAAAATACAACAAGCATTTACTTTTTACATGAATACATGGATAAATAGAGTATAATATATAAATAAATGTAGTTTATAAGTGTAGTGCGTAGTGTTCTCTATAATCCATAATTAGTAGTAATTGAAACCAACTCAATAGGAATCGAATATCTATATTTCTAGATTAATAACATAACGTTGAATAGGTACTCTTTCACCATTGAACATGTGCAGGATCCCTAATTGCTATAGGCTATAAATGTACTACGGGCGAAGCCGGGATGGACCGCTAATAGTAAATACATATAAAAGTATCTTATGTGTTTGTTCAGAATAACAATTTTATACTAAATTTAATACAGATCTGTTTTTTAAACTCCCATACGTCACAAAAAAATTCAAGTTTATAACATTATATATAGTATATATAGGATTCATAAAATCAGATATTTTAAGTATAACTCATCATTACCTGAGAGTAGTAATATTAACGCAGGATACGAACATAATTTTGAGGATAAACCGAAGATAAAGGCTCATTTCCTTTCCTTTTCCCTACCCAGTCTTTTCCTCTATTCCTCTCATCAATGCATTCCAAATCCTTTTGCTGTAAAGTTGGCAATCGATTTAAGATGCGTAAGGATCCTTCAAGTTTATTTATGAGCGCTGCTGGTAGCTTAGCCTTGTCAACAAAGACTTTAAAAAAAACTCTGTCTCTTAATATATAAATAATATATATGTTACTAGCTGCGCCCCGCGGTTTGACCCGCGTAAGTCCATATCCCATAGGAATATCGGGATAAAAAGTTGCCTATACGTTATTCCAGTTGTCCAGCTGTCTACGTACCAAATTTCTTTGCAACCGATTCAGTAGTTTTTGCGCGAAAGAGCAACAAACACACACACATCCTTACAAACTTTCGCATTTATAATATTAGTAGGATTAGTAGGATAAGTAGGAAGTAGGATTCTATTACAAAAAAAATATCATAAAAAATTTAATGATTTGTAATAGATTCGTGGTAATAGAATACATCTATGAAGCTTGTTCTGCAATGCATCGACAATCTAAGAAACAAAGAAAGCAGAATATCAAATCTGCTAAGTTTTTGTTACATTACCTTAATTAAGTTTCATGTCCAGTGAATATTAGTCATTTTACTTCACAATGGCGGCGTTTATATTAATACCACGTAAGCTCGTTGCATGTAAACTTGCTGTTTCAATGGTTTAAGGTTCATTACTTTTATATCTAATTAACAATTACCTATATCTAAGCTTCATTAAATTATGCAACTATGTTATCTGATTTTCGCATTCTAAATTATTTTATATTCTACTATCCTACTATAAATGCGAAAGTTTGTAATGATGTGTGTGTGTTTGTTGCTCTTTCGCGCAAAAACTACTAAATCGGTTGCAATGAAATTTGGTACGTAGACAGCTGGACAACTGGAATAACGTATAGGCAACTTTTTATCCCGATATTCTTATGGGATATGGACTTACGCGGGTGAAACCGCGGGGCGCAGCTAGTATTTTACTATATTTTGAAAAAATGAAATTAAAAATTAAAGCGTGTCCTCTTGTGAACCTAGTGCATTAGTATTCACGAAAATTAAAGCTCATAACATAGGACCTTAAACTCAAAGAATTGAAGGAATTGAGAAAAAAACTGTATCTTTTCCTTAAGTCATCTTCTAGATCTTTCTGGCATTTTTTAAAGTTTACATTTTCATAACTGAAAAGCTTTTAAGGCGTGTTATGACACATTATCATCATCATCACCACTTATTCCATATTCTCACACATATTACCTGTTATGACATCATACATAAATGTATTTAAAACATTTCACAAGCTTTTGGAATTGTCGTTAAAACAAAAAGAAAAACCTCTTTTAAAAAGGTACGTTCGTAGAAAATCATTGTTTTTGTACTAAAATATAATCTGTATTCCAATAAAAATACATTTGCTCAATCACGATATAATTCTGAAAATAAACTGCGTCCTGAAAACACGTGTATAATATAACAATAAAATTCCAAGAGTTTATATTAAATTTCGTTATTGGAAAAAGCTATTATTGCTTCCTATTTCAATATAATCTAGGATAATGCTGTTATATTGTATGCAATTATACTGATTGGATGTTGGATACTAAAAATATTTTATAATCAATAAATGAGTATAGGGTTTAAGATTGCAGTTTTATTACATTCATTATTTAGGACAGATATTATATGCACATACGTTTTTCATTTCAAAGTGATCAATAAATACATAAACATTATAAACGTTAGAGGTTTTGAATAGAGAACCCGCTTTATTTCATGATAATTTATATTTTACGAACAAAAGTTTATTATTTTACACACTAACATTTAGGTTGGCGTTTAAAGCAGTTTTTTTTAAATCACACATCACCCTTTCGTTCACTGGTTTGAAAAATGTTTTGAAATTTAATTTAAGCGTTATTAAAATAACCCAGTCGTTCATTTTACAAAAATGCCATTCATTTGACTAGATACGAAATAAATTGAATGCATACAAATAATTTATTTAGCGCGACTAGCGAGCTGCAGTTAGGAAGGTTATTGAGTTACTACAATTATATTATTTCATTTAAACAGTTCCGAAACGAAACACCACTTCATATTAAACACGTTTTGTGTACGTCATTTGAGGGTACAAATGATGCATATATTGTTATTCATTATGATTAATTGAGTAAAAATTAATAGGCGCAATTGTAGGTACAAGGTTTACAGAACATTGCTTTGCTTTCTGCTTTAAATCTAAGTCTCTAACTTACATATCCACCTTTGATATGTTTCCATTTCTGAAACATCAATATTATTACGAGATCAACTGATACTCACAGTAGACGCTTATTTCATGTGTGCTTAATTTTAAGTTTTAATGTAGTTTGTTTGTATTTCTCTGGTGAGTATAATTATAATAATTCATACATCAAATTTAGACTTATTTTAAACTTCCATACCTTCCACTTACCTTGTATTATCTAGGTATGTCGATGTACTTTATAATATATAAAGTTTCTGTGAGAGCCCAGTGTCGCCATACATAAATTGTATCACATCATATCATCACAGAACATCTATTAGCCAATTCGCAGGCAACAAATGTGAAACACAGATAAAAACGATTACTTAAATTTTAATACAAAATTTTTGTACGAATTCTTTAATTATATAAAATCACGGAATGTGAAAAGAGAGAAGTACTTTAAGAAAATCAAATCATATTCTTTTACACTCTATTTTAATGCATGGCTTTAATAATAATAATATTATTTGATTGACTGTTTTAAACAGAACCCTTATATATTCAAAGGGACCTAGACGTATGTTGCATTTAAATAAAATCTGGACGCGTCAAAAGAAAATTATCGCTTATGCTCAGCTACTAGACCAAACGGATGAAAACAGTTAGCTAGATGTTAATATTTAATGACCGAAACTCAGTACCCGAGGTCATTAGAAATGGATGCATTAATACTATGTTTAGTTATGAAGCAAACGTTGCATAGTTTATGTGCGTTCTGTTTTGTATAAGCTTGCAACGGTACCGGTAACGAATGATGTCGGTATTGTGTAACAGTTATTTATACGGTTATAGGTTTCAGTTTTTGTAACTACATTGTTGGGTAAGAACAAACGTAATACTTTTATGAACTATCCAATTGAAAACGAGATAGAAGAAATGAATTGGGGAGGTTACGGAAAAGTAAACGGTATACTGGCTTCTCATTTGCATGCTTTGACGCCTCCTTAAGTGGGTGTAGCACGAGCTGGCCTAATTCGTGCCTAAGTGTGCTCCTAAGTTTAAAGTGATAGAAACATATAGAGTATTAAACATATAAAATATATTGAACATAACATATTAAACATATTAAGTAGCCATCTTCTCCCATATCAAGATGCGCCTATTACAACCATTCAATGATATGAAAGTTTGCCTTTGAATATCCGTATTCGTGAAATTGAATATTATATTGTATAGAGGATATACTGGCAACGTATTGAAATGATATAAATTCCGTTCTGAAGCATAATATCATTTTCCAAATGAAATACTTTAAAATGAAAATCTCATAACAAAATTGAATACGGGTTACGTAGGATTTGATAAATTAAGGGTTTTCTAGTAGACTAATAAATGTTATATAATATATTAGCGTGATTGTATATGAAATATATATTGTATTATATAGTTTAATACATTTTGATGAAATCTAGCACACGAAGATTGAAAATAATATCTGTACAACATTTTCGGGGTATAATGGCTTTTGAAAATAAAACCAAGTTGTTATAATTACAATTTCAGTTTATTTTTTGTAAACAGTCTTATAATCGAGCGATGAGTTTACAGTTAAATGTAAACATATTTGGCGGTTCTAAGCGAAACTTCCATTACACGAGCTTAAATTTTTAAATTCGTTCATACTAACGTGGCTTCGCAAATTACAAAGATTTTCGATTACATCAAATTGTATTACAGTAAATAGACAATTCGAATAAATTGTAACTATCACAGAGTATAGAACATTTTATTACATCAGCACATTCCAATAATCGCGCAATCATAGACGCGTTCGATTTTCAAAATTAGCGCCAATTGCGATGCTTTTTTTATAACCAGCCAGAAAAATAAAATTAGAAGATTTTATTAAATACTAGCTTTTCGCCCGCGGCTTCGCCCGCGTAGAATTCGCTTATATCGCGCGACACGGTAAGGAGTATTTTCTTCGCATCAAAAAGTGTGGTTTGTTCTTTCCCACGTTCATCTCCATCTTTATACCAAGTTTCATCAAAATCGGTTTGACAATAACGAACTTTCATACAAACTTTCATCCCCTCTTTCAACCCTTTCTACCCTTTTTTCGCGATAAAAAGTATCCTATGTTCTTTCCCAAGTTCATTTCTATCTTCATATCAAATTTTGTAAAAATCGGTTCAGTGGTTTAGGCGTGAAAGCGTAACAGACAGACAGACAGACAGAGTTACTTTCGCATTTATAATATTAGTAGGGATTTATCTGCAAAACATTAAGCCACATTAAGTACGTACTCTAAATAACAATCATATCATGTTTTACACAAAATTATCATCTTATATTAATATTTACAGAATTGAAACATGTAATCGAATTACTTTAAAGCATTACTCTCGCGACTATGTACATTATCATCACATGCCTACCATAAGTACAAATATACACAACTTATAATTAATAACAATGTCCTTTGTATGTGCAATTTTTCTTGTGAATTCGCTTTGGCGGCTTCCGTTAGACCTATGAGGGAAACAAATTTTTAATAATTGTGAATTACATCTGTGTTTATTATTCGATAGGTTGAATAAGTTGTGTCAAAAATTGAAGAATTTCTTAAATAATGTTTTTAATTGTATTTGAAATTACCAACTTAAAATATTTCGTAATTTTATTATTAGCGGTAATAAATGTCGAAATTTGTAAAGACTTTAAACGCATTCAGAACTTTACCAAAGAGGGTACAAAACTCGTTTTTACACAGAAATATATGAAGTTTTTCAAAAAGAGAAATATCTACAAACCTCCAGCCACGCTTATTTGATTGCTGAAGTCCTCCGGTGAGTTGAGTTTAATTTCTGAAATGACGAAGCCGGATTAAAAATGCCGTCGAGTATGAAAAATCTTATATACATTTTATTTTTATTGAGGAAATGTGTTTCGTGTTTGCGGACTTCTTTAAAAGTTATCTTTTATATTGAAACTATAGTGACTTGTTTAAATCTTCCGATATTATAAACTAGCTTTTGCCCGCAGCTCCGCACGGGAAGCGACTTCGCTTTATACTATGTAGTGATGTCGATAATTAATTATTTACTTTTTATGACTGTCCATTGCATTTATGGTTAAAAATATATAATGCGTTTCATAGTCTTTCACATTAATACTGTTTCAAACGACGAAAACCATGAACAAACCTAGTTCTATGGTCAGAAATTTGACGTAAATATTTACGTCTACTAAGCACAAGTAAGGCAAGAAACTATTTAATTTATGAAATTCCAATCTTTTAAAAATACTTTTTCCACATTTTCTACTATTCAAAAATGAAAAGAAAGATAATTTTTACTGAGAACTTTAAAATATCCTAACTGGCTATTGCAAGGCTTGTCACGTATAAGTCTAGTAATATTGTGAGGAGTTGCCCTCACGGGGCTAACATATCATTACACTTTTGGTCCGAAAATGGGTTGTCTATATTTCTATATAAAATATATTTAAATAAAAATAAGATATATTGCAATAATAAATTCTAGATGTACATAAATAATATTTAAGGCTTTTTAAAAATTAAGTGGTTGAATTATAATGTTTTTCCGGTAGTCAAATCATTATTTATAATTTCTTAAGTGTTGTTTGTCAAAGTGTTTGTTTGTCTTTCTGTCATATCGCAAATGAGCTATTTTGTGGTGTATTTTGATTTTTGTGTGTGGATATAGTTAGGAGGCAAGATAGTGCCATTGGTAACTCATAACTCATCGCTATACCACAGATAACATAATAAATACAGTATACTTTGTTTTTAACCAACGTTCCCAAAACGACGGTAGCTACCCAATTCGAAGCGTATGTTTATTGTCATTGATTTTAAATTAACACGAATCCCAATTCGCAAGTATAATTGCGTTAAGAAGTGCTTTTTCACTGCGAGCACATGGTGCTCGGGACTCGAAAGAATTAAGTCGAAATAACAATATAAGCTCGATACACTCGATGGGCATGTTGCCAGACTAAACGGAACTAAATGAAGATCCTGCGCCAATTGTAAACGATTTTTCCACGAAACGATACCTCCATATCGACTCGCTGTCTGAGTCTATACTTGGTGGTTTTATTCGTTTTCGATGTACAGTCGTGTTGTAATTTTGATTTGTGTGCATATGAGTATTTGAGTTTATTTGTTGTAAATAATACCTACTTTTTGTTAGTAGCTTTTGTTATTATGTTGTATAGTTTAAACACATTCATTACAAGTTCGCAAATAAACATATATTACCATATCTGGCAGTTACAATCATAATTAATAATGAATGAAAATACACGTCAAAAAAGAGTTTACTAGACTATCAGTAACTTTATCAGCAACTGGCATTGTTGTTTTTTGCAAGTGTCATAATTTTTCATTACTAGACATGAATAAATCAAAAAAGAAATCGTTATATAATTTACAAATCAGGATTTTTCAATACGGTCGGTAAAAAACCGGGGTTTCTTTAAAGTATCAAAATAACAACATAAAAATAGTATACGCACAATTGAAATTAATTATTCCGTTTGTTTACGTAGCCATATTATAAATAGCCTTCTAGTAAAGGGAAATAATCATTAGACTAAAAGTTAAATTTCAACTGACCGATATAACAAATTGTTTCCGGGCATAAAACAATTTACTTTCAAATATACTGAACGAACAATTTTGCTCATAAAATATAGCGACAAAATTCAAAATAATTTTAGAGATAACTGTTTCACGTCCGCCAAATAAATGAGTCTAATTATTTTGAGGATTTATACATATTTTTAATATAAGTATGAGTTTATTGTGCGATTCTTTAACGGCCGCTTTCAGCGTTTGTTAATAAGGTCCCTGATAGACCATTAAACATTTTTATCGTATATTTCCATACGTTATTTGTCGTTTAACTGACAGATAAATGAAACAGAATATACCCAGAAGCCTTGATACAATAAATGTCTGATTAGATACGCATTAATTTGAAAGGGATATAATTCTTTGTTAAGCTCTGCGCTGTGATACCTCTGCTTCATAAAGCATGATTGCCCCTCGGGGGATAATCGACTCCAATATAAATTGTGTTTATCTATTGGGGTTCAGGAAACCTCTTGGAATTATCATTTCTAATACTCAATGAATACTATAATTGATGAATTAATTTCAATGATTTTTATCTATGCGTATTTGAAATATGATTTGGAATTAGCGGTGAATAGTTTAGTTTGACGAGTCAGAAACCTCATTTTGTGGGTAATTAGGTACGATTAATTTTAATCAATACTATTAATACAAAAAGAAAAGTAAAATTTTATAAAATAGCGTTAGTACAAAGCAAAAAGTATATTTGAAACAAAAACTAATTTGAAAGTAAATTTAGTAAACTAATTACCTACTTCGTTTTATTTGTGTTTTACTAGCTTTCCGCCCGCAACTTTGTCCGCGTACTTAAAGAAAAACTCTTTTTACCAATGTTCATCCAACTCATTTAATTGGTTTAGATGTGAAGCAGAGACAAACACACAGTTACTGTTGCATTTACATTAATAGGAATTTACAACTGCTTTCATTGGTAGCTTTGTTAAGGCTGCCAAAGACTTTCCTTGTTTTATTAAAAGTATATTTCTTCGAAGTAAATACAAATAATGATCATCGCAAATTCCTAATAATACTACGATTATTCACAAATAGAGAGAAAAACATTCTTTATCAATGCAGACAAAAGGACACAAAAATTTCTAACCTAAAAATAACAAATTGAAATATGAAAAACTATAAAATAAATAATGTCTTACCATACAATCGGAGTGTGCCCTCACTCTTGCCGAGCGAGTTGGTGCTAACGCAGTTGTATGTCCCGATGTCGTTCTTAGAGAACTGTCGTATAGTTAGCCACATCGACACCTTGTATGAAGATTTTTCTTCCCGAATCGTGTATTTGGGTCTATAACATAATTATATATGAGACTAGCATAAAATTATTTTGAAATTATAATTATTATTGCAATCTGTCCGCCCACTTTCCCTATAGTAAATGGAAAAGTTATACCGGAGTTTCCCCACACGGCTTCCGTTTCTTAGGTATTTCCGAGATTGATACAACCCTGTGTCCTTTCACGGGTCACAAACTATATTGGTACCAAATCTAATACAAATCCAGTGGTCTAGGCATAAAGAAGAAAAACACAAACATATATACTTTAGTATTTCTAAAATTAATAGACTAGCATTTATAATGTTAATAGACTATTGGAGCCGGTTTCATCGCTTGCTGATAGTATCCCTGATAGCCTATATTAAACTATTATATATCTACTATTATAAACTATTATAAACTATTATGTATCTTCATAAATTATTCGCAATTTTAAATGACATAAGCTAAACAGAATTCACTCAGAAGCTGTGCAACCGGCCAGTACCATATAAAAAAGAAAAAGATTTAAAATATAATTATCTGTATCACGTATATACGCCATACGTTAACGTCCTTCTCTTGGTTTTAATCCACAAAACATCGTTATAATATCTAATATATTTATAAAATTCTGGCTTTTGTATTACAAATATCTTGTAGAACGGTACCGCCATAAGTGCAGTGTAACGCGAACGAGAATTGCGCGAGATGCAGAAAATAATTTATCTTTAGTTCTATACATACTGTGCATAAAATTCTATTAGACATTAAAATAATATGCTCTTCAGCGTCTATATCATATATCTGTACATCTATCTGTCTTGTCTACACATAGAATAAGACATGTCATAGTTTTGCACTTGTATATACAAGTACAGACGCGTGTTAATAGTACATATAAAGATTAACTAGGCCGTGGGCGTGGGTGTGATCCCCCACAGCACGCAAAGGCTTAGATAAGATACTGTATTCACGAAAAGTACTTAGTCTTTACAATGATATCTCTAGAAATTGTTTACCATAAATCTCTTCGCTTGTTAGGAATAGAATGTACACCTTTAATCTAATTTTAACTCACTTTTTAAATAATGTTACGAAGTCACGAGCGTATATATATAATATGTATAATAAATCGATTGGATTTAAAATTAGTTTAAACTAAATATTTTGTGAATATGTATCAAAGAATAATCGAGTCATTAATAAATAGTATGTGGAGGAAAACTTTGATTCTTTGTAAGAAAAATTCATCCTAACATTTTAAAGGTAAAGTTTGGGCGTATTTTATTTCGTGTTTATCTCCAAACAACCCGCTTAACCAACGTCATAAACTAATGCACCGATATAAAAAATCCTTTCACAATTAGATAACCATCAATCAACATAGATCGAATCATAATGCGAAGCATTAGAGTGCTCTACTACCGAAAAATCCGTTTAGTCTCGGTCCCGCATTTTTATAATTAATTACTCGATTGGTAATCCACGTAATCTCTCCAATCTACGCACATTTTTATAGTTAATTCAATTGAGATTAATTCTCTCACTTGTAAAATTGATTTAGGATAATAGATTTGGAAATAAAAACTACAAAAATCAGTCAATCTGTCTGAAACACGATAGCTTGCGTTAACATTTAATCAGTTTTTTTTTTCGTTTACATCTACTATTCAGAGATCGGTTTTGGAAAATGATTAATTTATTCAGTATATTAATAGTAATTAACCAAAAACTGAAACTAACAAACATTTGCTGCACGAATGAGCACTATGAGCCGTGTAATTTTGGATTTTCTATTTTTGTCACGTTAACATTAATTCTTGCTTTTACCACGAATATTAAAACGTCTCTAATGCAATTGTGTCATTAGGTTGGCGAGTTATTTCTTCGTCTCATAATAGAGTGCTAAATTTGTAAACAACGTTTCATTCTTGAACAAATTCAATTAAAACTCCTACAATTTGATATAAATGTATGTTCGTCATTGTATGCAAAGTTCAAAGGGTAATGTACCGTTTCATTCTTAATGATTCGTTATAACCGAGTTTGTACTTCATTCTGCTTTAGAAATTCGCTAAACAATTTCTATTTGTAGGGCAACTTTGTTTTGTTCCGAGACAACTTCGAGAAATTTCGACTATCTTTATATAATGTAATTGGCGAAAGTACAAACAATAAATACAACAACGAAATATGATTTTAGTTTGTGGATTGGGTGTAATAACAAGGCTAAATTGTAGAATAACTCCTATTTCTTGGCAGAATATGTATAATAGATATCTAGGTCTTAGTTATTTCTTCATACATTCTCTCAAACACAACTGTGATCTTGAATCTTGTTTTATGTTAATAAATATAACACATTATTTTGACTATTATGTACTATAATTTCTATAGCTATATCATAATTGATTGAGTGATAGAACTAAATAATACAAGGAAAGTAAGTAAACTATCAAAACCTAAAAATAGTATTAAATTTAAAGTTGGAGTTAGTTTGCTTCGATTAAAAAAAATATTTTAGTGTATTATATATAACATGACATACGACGTGAATGAAGCCGCGGGGCACAGCAAGTGATATGTTATGATAACTTGAACTAGACCAGAGCGAAACGAACATTGATAATATTAGTACACCCTAGATTGAATTGAAAGTTATGTATGATATCAACTTGTTCGGATAGGAACACAGCCAATTTTTACAATGTAGGTAGGTAGTATTATTTAATTATTGATTCTTTATGAATCTTATCTATCAAAAACATCTTCTCTGTATTTTACCTAGTGATACACCGTTTAGTTATGCTATTTATTTCTCTTATTACCCATAGTATAACCACACCTAATAATTTTCTATTTATCGCCTTCAATGACTGCACTTGATATGTACCCAGCAATCAGGTATCACGCACGTAGCCAACTGCCCACTAATCAAATTTTAATTCGGTCCACTGGTTCCTGAGATTACCGTTTCCAAACAAATTCACATGTTTATTTTATTAAAAGTACAAGTATTCAAGTAAAGGAGTAGAAAAAATTAGATTGCTGAGGCGGTTCTCGGCTGGCCTAGATGCTAGGCGTTGCTGCGGTTTGGCAAACAGACGCGGGTTCGAATCCCGCTTCGTGACCAATTTTTTTATTTCACAAAATTTATCAAGTATAGATGCAGTCAACTCACCCATCCAGCAGCATCTCTCCTCTGTTCTTGATCCAATAGTTGATGGTGTTGGGGTAAGCTTCCACATAGCACTTGAGTTTAACGTCAGTACCGAGAGGCGCGCCGAGCAGCTGGTTCGGGACTTTCACTGTCGGCGCGACTGGTAAGCATTTTTGGGAAGATATTATTAATATAATAGAAGAAATGTGGGTCGTTAAATAAGTAAATAGATTCTTTTCCGCAACAATGGTCGTGGTGATTACGTACGTAGTTATTGAATAACAAAAACAAAAGAAAAAAAATTGAGATCTTTCTTAGTTTTTATCAAGTTCGGTTGTAAAAAGGGGTTTTTTATAACATAGCGGGCATCTGAGCTGATGCAAATCGATGAACACCGCCCAATAACGTTCGATGAGTTAGTGCCTCTGGGAATGCGCTGCCCGCTTTGAGGGGTAAGGGATTGGGAAAGGATTGACGGCTGGAAAGATGGGAAGGATTGGAAATGGTGAAGAAAAGGAAACGGGCCTCCGGCTCTCCCTCTCACAGTGCGAAACACAGCAGCATGTTACTATTTCAGTCAGAATCTGTGGGGGTGTGGTGCTTCCCCTAATTGGGCCTAATTCCTGCGAAGCGTACACCCACATTCAAATGGATGTAAATGAAACAAAAGACAAACAAACTTTCATTTGGCTGGCGAATTATGCTAATGTAGAAACGACTGTTTTACTAGCCAGGTAAAACCGGATTGCGACTGCGAATTTATGGGATATAGTAAGTCAAAAAAATTAAAATTCTGTCAGTTTCTTTGAAATGTGCCAATTAGCGGATGCTATTAATATGATTGATTTTTTTGTAATAAAATAGATGTCATGACGAAAGACACGGGTATTATTTCATAAAATTGCCCAAAGCAATTCATATTTTTCAATGTTTTAACCAAAAACTTATTAGTAATAATATAAATAAATAATATAATCCAAAAAACAGCCAGCATAAAAACACCAACAACAATTTACCAGTCAACTCAACAGTTACAAAATCGATTAACCCATAACAGTTGAATAAAAAGACAAATAAAATATGCGTCCATATAAGCATACCTCATCAGGAGATTTATTTGACGTGTGTATAGTGCAATAATTCCCAGTTATAGAACGGTCTTTATCCCAAGTGCCTCGTGCATTGTGACTGATGCTGCCACGTCATACTGTGTTCATAGGAGCCATAGGCAAGAGACAGCGGAAGCGAACGTGGGTATTTATGGACTATTGTCAATTATTATACGACCATTTATTGTGTTTGAATTTATAATATTTAGTTTTTCTTGCATTGTATCCTACTAATAATATAAATGCGAAAGTTTGTAAAGATGTGTGTGTTTGTTACTCTTCACACAATAACTAATGAACCGATTGCAACGAAATTCGGTACGTAGACAGCTGGACAACTGGAATAACATCAACTTTTTATTCCGATATTCCTACGGGATACAGATTTACGCTGCTAGTATTTAAATAAAGTATGAATATTAAGATTTTGGTATTAGAACAGCAATTGAAATATTATTATATATTAACAGCAATTGAAATATTATAATAGCTATCCGTTACAAAATCATTAACCTACACTATGAGTATATAGTCACATTAGTCTATATTCTCATATCGAATACATGTCATATATAAAAATTTCATAATCACATTTCTATATTATATTGATACGATATTTATTCAACTTCAAATTAATTTGCTATTTTAGCTATGACTATTTTTATATGGCTTGGTTTTAAGACTTGTTGATAAAGTTCATGCCTACTTAACACTTTTTAAAATATGTATTTGCACTGACATTATAACTGACAGATAAGGTAAACAGATCTTATCAAATTATATTAGTTAAGATTCCATCTACATACTACTGTTTTATCAGAAAAGTCCGCTACACGCGTCGCTACCGCTCCAGCACAACTACGCTAGAACACGGCCTCGTTGGCAGCCAGCCAGCGCTACCTACATTTTTCACTATACGAAATAGCATGTGGAGTCTTCAGATTATTGCGAGGACGTAGTCGAATTGGTTGTGACTGAGCTTGACGTACGAAACAAGCAGATTTGGGCGGAGACAATTATTTCTCGCTTTTCTGCCCACGTACTACCTACGTGTTTTACAATACTCTCGGTATTATAAAACAAACATATCCCGATATATATGTGGAAATATTCGATCGAAATTGGCAAGGATATAGAGTATTTACTACACAAACAAACTTCGTGAAATGTGTGAAGGCGTAAATCCAAGTACAAACAGCAATTTGATCTAGTGTAATGAATGAGTAAATATTATATGAAAATTCGTTGCCAAATAAAGAAAACTACCATGCGAAAGCTCTTACGTAAGCGCTTATGTATATGGTTAATCGACATCAACCATACAAATTACATATGACATCTCCTTTTCATGAAACATTACATAAATTGTCGTTCAAATTGCTTGAGTCGGTTCTATTTAATTTCCAAATCAAACATTACTAAAAGTTAACAATATTTTGCCTCAAGGTACGCTATATTACTTCAGGTATATTAGAAAACCTTTTCCTTCTCGGAAATGCAATTGCTTTAGTCGTTTCGATGTATTGTATTCGTTATATTGTAGTGCATCTCTCCTGTGACCAGAACGAATCTTATTTCAAAAATGTTTTTAACTATTTACTCCATAGTAATAAAAACATGTATATCCAGTTTTTATATATTTTTGTCATCTGCCAGTTAAAATGTGTTAAAATATAAGTCAAAATGTGTTAAATAGGCTATCAGCAACTTAACAGCAAGTCGTGTAACTCGCCTCTAAACTTACACGAACAAATTAATGCATGGTATTTACAAAGTGTTATTTATTTAATGGCGTGTGATATATCAATATTTAGGTTATTCTACTTCCGATAGATTCACGCAATTAACTGATTTACGCGTGAAATCAAATAAGGATAAAACCGAATTCAATCACACAGCTTTGTTTACTGAAAATTGCATAATATACTCGATAGTACTGAATGCTGGCGTGGATCCAAGGGCGTGACAGCCAAACCGTTCGGTAGGATTATAATGTTAGTCGTTAACCTTCCAAGGTATTGGCAGGATTCTTCTCACGTCAAGTGGTTTTAGCAGTTTTTTCTACGTGAAATGCTGCTTGACGGTTTAAAATGACAGCGGATCGTTGGATGTAGGGAATTTTTAGACAAAGCAAGCCATGTAAAGCAATGCAAATGGCGTACTCCGAGTTCCTTGGTGGTAGAGTTTATTGTTGAATTCTTATATTAAGTACAATAATTAAGGTGTAAGGGTACATAGAGATACATCTGGAAGCGAGTTTTTATACTCTGTCCTGATAGTGATTACTCATCATTATTTCCATGGACCCAAAGTTATCGAATTATTTCAACAAATGAATCAATAAAAATCTTCCGCGTTCGTAACCGTGAATGATATTATTAATTTAACTCAATATCTTTTCGATTATTTGCCGATTGAAAAAAAATTAAATATACCAACTACTCAGAGGCATAAAGTTGAATATCTGAAAGGCTTTTAATATTTTGGCATAGACTATAAATAAAAAATTGTTGAAACTTCAGTTTTGTGCGGATAGCATTGCGGTGAACCGAGTCTGTGGGAAACTTTACGCGTATGATTAATTTCTGAATCGGGCGAACTAACCACTTTCCAATTTAATGACCGTGCAAAACTATTTCAACGATTTCCGGGATTTCGCTTTCAGGATATTGAAGGGAGTTTATTTGGGAATAATGTTTGAGTGAAAATGTTGATTTCTGTGAAATTATTTCCTGATTGCTATCCCGCTTTTGATCGCTTCGTCTAATTAGTTATTACGTTTGTTTCTGTGTTACTTTTATTTTATAGAATTTACAAATATGTTTTGAATAGCTGTATTAACTAATTATTGCAAAAAGTTTTAAATTGCTCTACAATTAACTGTAAAATTAAGTGAAGTTAAGTGAAGTTTTAATATATTTAGATACTAATTCTCTAGTAGGATATTGGTTATGACATTTATTATGTTGATTTTTAATCAAGTAATGTTATATTTACTTGCAATAAAAACTCCAACAAGTTTAAGAAAATTTATGGATATTAATATTTTATGCGCCGCAGGAAAAGATCTCTATCTTACTCTCTCTCTCTCTAATAGTCGAAAGAAACAGCAATCCTCACTTAATATATTATGTGTGAGTTTTGAAAATACTTACACAAATAGCAAAAAATCTAAAATAATGACCTGACAGGCTTAACAGCTTCCTTATATGTTCTGTTCAGTTTGTCCTTTAGTTATATCAGAAGTAGCGACGAAATTTTACATTAAAAACATTATCCGCAAGCTGTGAAACCAGCCCACAAGCTACAATGTACGATAATTTAAAACATTCTAACAAACAAGTTAGCTGGCATCGAAGCTGTCGATAGACATGTAGACCTAGTAAGTAGACAAGATAGGAGAAGGTGAGAGCCGAAGATTACTGAACTCGGCTAAATATTAGTATTCATTTAAAAATACTCACAATTGACATTCAACGTGATCCGTTTGCTGACAGCTGGTGGCACGTCGTTGGACGCAATGCACAGGAACGCGCCCATCTGGCGGCGGTCTACCCGCCAGAGCGGCATCGAGCTGCCCACGTAGCTCTCCACTGCAATGTTATGTCTAGCTATAGATATTGCATTTATTTATTAATTTAAATCAGGTAGCATAGGGTAAAATACTTTACTAATCAGACGTTTTTAAGGAATAGAAAAAATATGTCACAAGGCGGATTTGAACCGGGTCTTTTTGTCAAACCGTAGCAACTCGGACGGGTGATGGTTGCTTAGGAGACCATTTAGGTGACCCACTGGCTCCAGCCATAAAAAAAAGATAAGCCAACCCTACCCACGGCCTTTTTCCTTGTTAACTACCACGGCACTAATTGAACCTAATCTAGATTACTTTCTAAGTACTTATAGCAAATTGTCACTGTGTTTAAATTACTGACCGAATGCCGTCCACCCACGTTTAAATCAATAACTTTTTAAAGGTCACGAACAATTCTGAATATATCAGTTTACACTACTCATGTTCGTTTAGTAATTATGAATAAATAATGTATCGAAATAATTAATTAGGCCTGTATTGTGGTAATTTCAGGCTTATCGGTACATTTATAATGGATTTGGTGTTGAAAATTAAAACTAGTATAGCAAATATGAAAATAATTTCAGTATTGTTCTATGTTTAAATAGAGGTACGGTACAATTTAACCTTAAAAATATTTAGTAACTAAATGTGAAAATCGTTGAAACTGATTATTTAACTGTCATTTTGAAACGTTTTATGTTTAGAAGATGAAAGGAATGTACTGCTATCAAATATCAATGCCATCATTTATTGAAGCTTACATACGAGTAAATAGCATTCACTTCACCGTTGCATTAATTCGATGTCACATCAATCTATTTTTCGATTTCAAGATAAAAGTTCAATTTAAAGAGCAGGTGGAGCGAATGATGGCGACTTTTTGATTAAAATAGAGAGTGGATTTTATTCACACTCGAATAAATAAACTATCATTTGTATTGCTTGTGAGGAAAGCGATGTGTTGGTTAAGTCTAACATAAAATTAATTGTTGAAGTCTCGGACAATACGGTTTTATTGAACACTTTTAGGATATACCACTACAGATTCTAAAATGGGACTAAATGACAACAATTTTCTATCAAACACAAAAAATGGCGCCAGTCGGTTTCAAATCAGTGCGAGGAGTTGTCAAGCGGAAAGACGAAAAAGAAATTAGTTGAATTGAGGACCTTCTTCGTTATTGGTAACGTCAACAAGCAAACGTGATTAAAAATTAAAATTGGAATGTTTTCCTACGGTCTTTAGTTTTTCTGTCTTTTCATCAACAACATACCGATCAAGTGATAACTAATATTAGTTGAATAATTTACTTAACATATCAGAATGGTAATCGTGTTTTTACAAACAGTAAAAAACAGGGAATTAGCGAAGTCTTAAAATATTGAACTTGAGCTGGAATAAGAGTAAAAACTTCCCTCCTGGCTAGCAATTTATGAACGCACCTGCGACTCCGTAAGATAGGGCTTAGCGTTATATATCTCAACATTTTCACACATGAGATCTTACATACTTTACATAAGTAACCTGAGAAGGTTTTAAGGGATTGAACAGCGTTTGTAAAATTTAAGAGTTTCTATGGGAATATTCTAGTGAATTTTCCTACTAGCATTATTTATACGCGAGCATGTTTATTTACGTTTATTTATTCACGTTACACACGTGCTGTTACTGTTTTTGGGATTTTGATTCTTAGCAGGGCTGTGCATGTTTTTGTCATATGTACTAGAAGAACACATAAGCTATAGAAATATTTGATTAGGCTCCATAAGCTGGTGAAACCTCGTAGTATAGGTTGTTTTAATATAGTATAGGTAATATTATATAAATCACAATGATGACTAAATTTCAGTGGCTTTAATTTTGCACAGTGATATGAAAAATAAGAATCGAAGCTACTTTTGTTAGAAAAATAAGGAAATATCTGATTTGAAATGTTTTGGACTGTAAATAAGCATTATCTTATTTATAGATTATAAAAAAGTTTAATACAAAAGCGTTAAAGAATAAATTAAATTATTATAATATATAATAATAATTAAAGAAAATTATATAATTATATTATTATTGTGATTATTTTAGCTCATGTATTAAAGGAAGAAATAAAAACGTATCCTTTTGAGAACATAATAAATGATAAAAACATAGTATGCTTTCAAAAGCAGATTTAGAAGTTCATTTAACTGTGGGAAAGTTAGATCTATTACCCGCTTCTACGTTATTTTAATGGAGTGAAAATTCTAGATTTGCAATTTGATCCTAGCTTTCTCTAGGATTCTCCTTTAAAGAGGTTAGTGATGTTATTAAGGCTTGAAATAAATTTTGAAAGAGAATTTAGGGGAATTAAGTATATTTTGATATGATAAGTGAAAAAAATATACATGACTTGAAATGAAGAATTAAATTAAGACTCGAAAATTTCGTTTATACAATAAATGTTGAAATAAAATTTAATTTAATTTTTTTTTGCTAGGGTGGGCTGGCTGGTGGTAAGTTTTCACCATCTGCGATCTGCATATTTGCATAGACCGCTTTAAACCAGTATGAGATAAGAAAGATTGACAACGGAAATAAAAGAATGCAGTGGGAAGGGTAAAGAAAAGGATACACGCCTCAAGCTCCGTCACTCACCAAGCAAAACAGCAGCACATGTGAAAACATGTATTTTACAAATCTTCATATATTTCATGCTTTAAAACATCTAATTAAAATGTCTGGTACGTAGCGAGCGCTGTTTTTCCCGCCTTAATAATTCAACTTAATGCGTGTCATACATGTTTCGGGGATATATTTTCTTGTCTAAACAAATCCGCCTTTGTATCCTAATACTCTTCTTAGAATTTTCTTCTTATTCTTGTTTGTATTAAAAGTCAACTATTTAGTTATACATAGTAAAAAAATTGATCAAACACCCATTTTATAATATAACCGACAAAACTTTTTAAACGCTTTAGATGTCTATAAATTTAACGATCGTACATTACAATACCATTCAGGATTATCATCCGCAATATGAAAGAACCATTTGAAAAGTTTTAGCATAATGCAGGCACGTAAAGAAATTTCACATTGTAAAATAATAGCGCGTGACTTGAAACGTAGTCAAGTACTGTTAGGGTGCGTGTATATTGAGCTAGTAGTCACGTATATAAACCACTTTTAATACCCTTTTTTATGATACTTGTGCCATAAATAATAATATAAGTATGTTAAATACTTGTATTGCTTTTTTACGAAGAAATTAAGGACTAAGTGTCAAAAGTAGTTATTGATTACGTTATTTAGGTTTTAAACGGTAGGTTAGTATGAAAGACATGTATTTGATTGGTTAAATCTATTCATGGCTAATTGATAATAAAAATATATTAAATAAACATTTCAAAAGGTGTTAAATGCTTGAGTTTTGATATTTTAGATGTCATATTTTTGGTTTATTGGACGAATACATTTTAACCCATTTTAGAAAAATCTCTCCGAAAAAAGAAATATTTCCATGTTTTATTGTTTTTGCAGGAAACTGTAATAAACATTTTTTTCTTAAATATCCAAGATTGCTTCTATTTTATTTTCGTAAGTATCTCTGGTCAACCTAGGCGGAGTCTCGGTAGGGGCAGAAACCTCAAACGTAAATACGGCTTTAGTGTTATTTAGATCCAATAAGTGGGTTTAGTTAAACCCTATCTAGGCGTACTAAATCGCAGTTGTAATAATGAAAATAGTTAGGTCTATACAATAACTGAAGGAAATGGCGTATAATTACATTTAATATACGTAAAAACACCGCTTTTACAACCGTAACTAGTTTTACTGTAGTGTAATAACCATTTTATTTATATTTAATTATATCCCTTGAATATACTGGTTGAAGGTTAATTCTTTATTTGACCGCCATAAATATAAACTAACGAATCAGATGTAAAATATATATGAAGCCAGGAAACAAGATTTCATTTAATACTTCAACACAAAAGCAATTGTGAAATCGGAGCTTTATATCCTCAAGCTATGAATCGCTTTCCAACTCTTGTATGAACTTTATACAGACAGATAATCGAATATAACTTGCCTTATGAACGCTGATTTAGCCTCCGTGACTGCAGAAACATTTACCCCCGACTGAACTTTCAGATTCTTTGACAACTCGAGCTAATAAAATTTTATTTTATCCACCCCGTATGGAAATTATCCGAGAGTTCATATTGTAAACGTGAAACTTTTCCCTTGTCATTACCGAATGTAATGAAAAGATTTTAAGCGCCGCTTTATCGGAAATCGTTTTTGTTATTGTTGCATTGTACGAACATCAATGCTTTGTTAATTGCCTAATGCTAGCTAATTGAAATCTATTGGTGCGTTTTATTTTGAATAAGCTGGTTCGTATGAAATGGTACAAATACATTTTTACAGAGATTATTTTTTAAACGAAAAATGTATGTTCAATAAAATATTACTCACGCAGTGCTGTCTCGTAATTTTAAAAGCGAAAGTATATTTATTTGCTATTTAATACTTAAATTACCTACATATAATTAAAGGTTTAAGAATACCTATAATACCTTTAACGTGTTTTATGTGAAAACAAAACTTGAACGACAAAACTTCGTGAATTGTGTCATTTATTAACTGTCTTCCATTTATTTTTTGTACCTCTATTTTTAGCATTGGTAAAGCAATTCATGCTGTCACGAATGGGGATTAACAAGCCTAATAGATGGTCTATCTAATTACTTTTTCTATCTTTTGTTGTTACTTTAAAAATTAACTAAAAAGACATGATTTAAAATAGTGTAAAAGATGGTATAGTGTATTCTAGTTTTTAGTTAGAACACTGGTTCTAATTCTTTACAAGTATGAAATAACAGCATTTAGATAAATCTAGTTATAACTAGTTCTAACGGAAAACGGGTTTTAATTGTAGTCATAGCACATTAATAACACATATTTGTATATGTATGTGTTTATATAATCTTGATAACATTTTGGAGTTAACGATTAACCATTAATGGTGATAATTGTGAAAAACAAAAACGAAAATCCATTGAAACACAACTCTTTGTCAAACATAAATTTTCGTTCATATATATATATATATATATATATATATATATATATATATATATATATATATATATATATATATATATATATATATATATATATATATATATATATATATATATATATATATATATATATATATTATTTTTTTTTAAATAATATACTTGAAGCAAAAACAACTTCACTGGAAAAAGTTAGGGTAATACATGATCTAATTTGAAAATGATATCAAATGATGACACGAAACTGTTATACAAAAGCTTACATTATATTCTTTGACTAAAACAATATCTATTTTATAATTATTCAAATAAAGTAAATCTTGGAACTTATAAATAAATACCAGTACTCTGTTTTATTAATTCCCTATATATAATAATATGGGTACTGTTACATTTTCGGAATTAATATATTACGTAGGTAACTGAGAGTTTATTTATTTAAGAAATGAGGTTATTACACTATTAATTAGATATTTTATTTTATTTTATTTTATTTATTTATTAGATATAAAAGAAAGTCCACGTATTAGTCAAGAACGGCTAAACGGATGTGAAAAAGGATAATTACTGTTAAAAATCTAAAAAAAAATAAACAAAATGTCTACCCGACTAAAGCCGGGGCAAACAGCTAGTAAAATAAAAGTACCTTTTTCAAATTCTCTCGACATGGGTTTCTTCAGCAGGATGGGTTCATGGTCTTCTCTCCTCCAGGTGATCTTTGGAGGAGGGTGGCCAGTGGCTTTACAGGTCAGAGTCGCGTTCTCCAACTCCTGAACTGATACATCCCCAGAGGTATCGTCACTCATGATGTCTGGAGGAACTGCGGACAAATACCAATATTTAATGATGCTTTTGTTAATGCTGCCAATTCAAAATTAGATTTAGCATTCCTTTTTCATATTCGACTGAAATATCGTTTTCATAAACTCAATGGTTTGTTTAGTAGAATACCCAAATTTATTGTATAAAATAACCCAAAATCTCACTTTTTCAATGTTAGAACTAAGCCTCGTCCTTAATTACAAACAGAAAATTTAAATAACGTTAAGTCTGATACAGTCTGATGGACATACTAAATTGAAGTATACAAATACAAAAAATAAATTGAAGTCATAACCTTTAAAAATATATTTTACGGTCTACCTTCGTAATCATTGTATCTAGTCTTTATGTTGTAACTTGTAAATCAAAAATGCCGATCGCGCCTCTTTTTAAATTTCGAACATTTTAGGATTTTTTTTCTTTAAAATTTCTTTTACTTATTCACTAACGGCCAGTTACCAATGAGGATAGTTTAGAAATTATACAATATATTAAAAAAAAACACGTTTAATATTATTGTATATAAAATTAAATATCATTGTAGCCTAAAAATGTGTTTTATTCAAAACATTTCGAATGAAAAGACTACAAATTTATTTCAACAACCGAGCTGAGACAAGAGCACGCGTAAAAAAGCGTTCAATGCAAATGGTATACCGGGCAAGACATTTAAAACAACAAAAAGATTCCATGTTATTCCGTAAGACGATATAAATCACGGCTTTATTGTGAAAATTTCACTTTCCCGAGCTGCGAGTGAAAAAAGTTTCGTGGAAATTGTTGAACGGCTTTGCATAATATTTCGCGTACCGCTAGCTTTGCCCCGTGACGTGACCTGCGAAGAACTCATTATGATTGGTATTGTATTGTGAACGTTTTGTATGCGGCGATTACCTTTAAAAAATTCTTGTACATACTACGTTGGTATGCTTTTAAAATAATTCAATTATGACTTGATCCAATTACAAATTAAGATTTATATTACTTTTGTAAGGTGGCTAGAAAGTGACTACTTTTACTGCAATGCAACATGTCATTCCTTTGGGAACTTCCTTTGACTACGCGATCAAAACCGCGGGCTAATAGCCGGTATAAGTTTTATTACAATTATGTAAAACATAAATAATTGAAACATTTCAAACATAAAATTTAATTATTTTCCAAATTAAAATTCATAGAATGCAACAGCTTTACAAAACAGAAAAATGATTTCGTAATTATATTCATAAATGGTTTTAAATCGTTTCCATTTATCCACTCCGATTATGGAACGTAGAAGTATTATCTGCAATCATCCAAATCAAAACGAATTTAAATTTTTTTGTATGATTGCAATTGCAATTATTGTATTTTGTTAAATCCCATTCAAACGTACTTAAATACGAGCAAAGAGCAAGCTTTATTCATGCTAATATTGAAACATCAATCATACCGGATTTATCCATATAGGAAAAATAAATTAAGCCGTTACGACACTTTATTGACACGGCACAATTTGTTTACCGAGCATATTTGAATTTAGAATGTCTATTTCAGGGATTTTAGTTTTCAAAAATGTCACTCGAATGTCCTTCGATATGACAATGGTTATTCTTTTATGCGGCTTTTGACAGATCAATTTTGTAACGTTTTAAGCATTCCACAGATAAAATGTATCGTATACTGAAATAAAAAGTAATTTTTATCACTATGGGATCCCTAACAAATTATCCCTGAATATCTGACGATAGAAATAGACATCTAATTGGTAAAATGCAGTGACAGTAAAAAAAACAGATCCTTATAATTTATGTGATGTGACGTTCAATATTTCTCCATAAAATTCTGTAAGAAAACCATTATTTAAAATAATCTAATCTTATTTTCATCCAAAACACGCAGCCACTGGCCGAAAGAAAAGCGCTAAAAAAACTAATCGAGTCACGATTCACGAAGTAGCGTTCGAATATGGAATAAGTTCGAAATTGGAAAAGGAATCGCGACAGTTCCCGCGCATGCAAATTGTGGACACAAATAAAAGTAAATTGCAAAAGTTGGGGAGTTTTTGAGGTTATACCGCTAACCTCAAAAATACATCACTACGTGGCTTAAAATGCATGGCAGTAATGAGAAAAGGTAATTTGTGACGCAAAAACTTCGTTTGATTGTTTGTTTTAGTTTGTTTGACGCTGTTAATTGTGGAATTTCAGAGTAACTGCAATAATTTTGCGAATTTTGTTTGGCCATTCGAAAGCGTAGCTCGTGCAGCGAAGATAATGGATAAAGGAAGGAATGTGTAACATAATTTTGAATGAGAGTTTTGTTGTTTATATTATTACGATTTAGAAACTAAAATTTGTATGATAAAATATGCATGTGTAGATTTAACAGCTACCTATGAAAGCCGACTTCAAAAAATCGAAGGAACTTGTCAATTTGACGGTTTTTCGTTTGTGTTTGTAACCTCAGAACTTTGAACTGGGTAAACCGATTTTGATAATTCTTTTATTTGTAAGCTGCTCGTTTGGATATCTAAAATTGGTCCATTTCCGACAGTTTGGGGTTTTTTTTTCAAATCAATACTCAGACTTTCAGCTTTATGAAGTAGGACATTACGTTCATATAAAAGTACTGCAGCTCTATAAATCGGCAGACAATGTTACTTCGAAAATGAATTCTTTATACAAAGGGTGTCACTACCAACACATATAAAGCCCTCCTACGACGTATACATGCAACTTTCTATGTGTGCGTGGCCCTAATACTTGACACGCCTAAGCCCGATTGGTATTATTACGCTATAAAACAATAAGGGTCAGATTCCGTTCCATGCGCCATAAAGATAGTGTCGCGTTTTATAACTAAATGAAGTGTTTACCTCAATCAAATTTGAGCAATATCGCTCGGAAGGAAGTGTGGCTGTATAATTTTATAGAGGGTGCTTATTAGGGTTTTTGGTTTCGCCACGTCGAGAAACGGTATTTATGTGTTTGCTATGTTTCCTTGACTTAACCTGGACATTGGAAAATTATTTACAAGAAATCAATAAATGACATCGATTAAAAGTCCTAGTGAAAATAGTACATGTAAGTGATATACTATTATAATATATATAAAATGATCCGAATTTACGATCGTTGATAAAGTCAATGATAGCCTTACATTTATCCTATTAGTTGATAGATGGGGTTATAATATCGATTGTATTTTTTTTGAGTTTGTTATCTCATAACATTCACGTGGTTGATCTTATTTTAATGGTTTTTTTTTATTTAATGTTGGTACCTCCCATAATGTGTTCTCCGAATTCTCAGTTTAGTCCAATTCTGACAATTAGGAGCCAATTTTCATGTATTTTTATTAACTGAAAGTAAAGCAATACAGAGTATACCCAGTACTACTGACACTGATTCTAGAATATTCCCTAACTGAACATCGCAATATTGTTTTGTGAAAGTATTAACATAATTCATATTACCGTTATTTTAGTAGTTTTGATTAGTTATACTAAGTAACAATATGTTAAATATTATGCAGAACACGTATTTATATTTCAGCAGTTGGTATAATTATTATTTTATTCAATACTTGATATCTCTTCGGGCTTTCAACCGAGTGACGTGATTCTGTTTGTATTTGATAGGAAATTGGCGTTTCACTACAATTTGTTCTAGTTGTAAGAATTTGAAGGCGGTGCAGTTATTTTAGTTATAAATTATTATTATAGATAAGAATTATACATAAAATAATTTCAGACTCAATTAGTCTTTGTATTTGCTTTTAGCTATTCTGTAATAAAACTAAACTAATCCTAAAAGTTTTAAAGTCTATTTTTCAAAAACAATGTGTGATTTTTTTTACCTACTGTTCTGTATCTGAATATGAACAAGAAATAATAACTTTTCTCGTAAAGAGTAAGTCTGTTACTTTCAATATTTATCTAAAATAAGACTAGATAAGAATCCTACTAATATTATGAATACGAAAGTTTGTAAGGATGTGTGTGTGTTTGTTACTCTTTCACGCAGAAATTACAGCGCCCCGCGGTTTCACCCGCGCAAGTCTGTATCCCGTAGGAATCCTTGCCTATGTGTTATTACAGCTGTCCAGCTATCTACGTACCAAATTTCATTGCAATCGGTTCCGTAGTTTTTGCGTGAAAGAGTAACATACATACACACATCCTCACAAACTTTCGCATTTATAATATTAGTTGGATTAGTAGGATGGACTGATAAGGACTAATTACACATATAACTCAATTATAATTAACCTAAAATTTTTCAAAAACCACGTTCAACTTATAATTATGCCGAAGAACTCCCCTGTGATTCTTTGATTTACGTCTTCTATATAGTCATTAATACCAATTTTATTAAGTCCGAGCGTGGGCTCTCTAACAATAGAAGTCTATTGTATAATTCATCATCATCAGCCCTTATATGTTCCCACTGCTGGGACACAGGCCTCCTATGAGGGTACACGTCATAATCCACCACGCTGGCCAAGTGCGGGTTGGCAGATGTCACATGTCGTCGAACTTTTTTGATTCTCGGACATGCCGGTTTCCTCGCGATGTTTTCCTTCACCGTTTTAATCAGTGGTGATGTTATCTACATGCGCAGATAAACTGAAAAATCAATTTATTTCCTGCACGCTCGCCCGGTCTCAAACCCTGACTTATCGATTTTTGAAGTCCGAGGTTCTCACCACTGAGCCAGCACTGCTTTTTATTTTTATTGTATAATTGTTAACATTTAAATGAAGTAACAACGACGTACTTTAATAAACGTCAATGTGGTGTATAAATTTTCTAATGAACATCATTACAGTACCTTGTTAAATATATCGGATCGTATTATCACTTTACAATTAAACATTCTCTTATAGTAAATAGTAATTAAACTAAACATTATGTTATGTTGCCATAATATTACTATTAATTTGATGAGCATGTTTCATCACTCTCCGCCAGCTTTCATAACTTCCGAGAGATTTTTAATGTTGAATTTAACGTTGCTTTGAAGAAAGCGTCGTTTGAAAAATTTCATTGCAATATGTTCGCAACGATGTCACTGTGATGGAATATCTTTATTGTGCTCGTACGCTTGTATGTGATGTGAAAAACTGAACGCTTCATATGAAGTATTACATTTATTCAGTTCGTGTTTTTATGTGTTATGGGGATAGTTTGCCGAACTGTAGCTTAATGTTTTGTGGCAAAAGTTCATAAATATATACGAGTTTTTATTGCATGAACTTCGAATGATACGGGAAATGAAAAAAGATTATGATATTGTTTTAAGCACATGAATAGAAGTGTTTTTGTTTATTTAAAATAACAGATTTAATTGTAATATAATATACAAGATTACACGGAATTTTACGTGACCTGTACCTAGAAAATCTAATGAGGGTTTGGCTTACTTTTAGTAAAAAATATATATCAAACAAATAAGGCTTTATTCGTAGTATGTTGTGTGTTATCATATACTTATAATGAATCTTTTTTTTTATTTTTTATCGCGAACGATGCTTCTGATGTAGAGGGCAATTTATGATAAATTTAAAATACGGTATTATTTAAATAAAAATTTTGACTATCCTTGTAACCTAATTCAGTTATAAAGTTAATTGGAACTAAGTATATAGGCAATAATTTAATCAACTTATTAAATCTAATATTGAACCTTATTTAAGTGTTAGTGTAGATTATTTCATAACATCCACTAACATAATATTTGAAACAGTGAAACTATTACGCGTAGGTATCTATCTCGAACTGGAAAGGAGTGAACTGCAAAGCTCAATTATTGCTTAGGGTAAGAGTTAACCGTACTCCCAGTTCAGCATAACTTCTAAACAATGTTATTATTATTTAATAACTATATAGGATTCATTACGAGATTTCATATTTTTTATTTTTGCAATGGAACACTGTATTGACCAGTGTTTGGGAAAATCAGAGTTTCTTGACGGTTGCTCTGTACAGTCACTGATTTCACAACCAGTGGTAAATGTAATATACGTTATGACGATTCAAATGTGTTTCTAGTAGTAGGGGAGCCCAAGATGCTAAATGTGTATTTACTCGAGCGTTTCAGAAACCTATTGGAATTCGCAGATTA
>NC_052105.1:6163026-6190977 GCF_012273895.1 Zerene cesonia | reverse complement strand
TAGTTTCGGATATAGCCACGGGTAGCGCTGACGGTAAATCAGTTTCTCCCCACCATGGCTTCGCACTGAGCGAATAGAATAAGTCTAGTTGAATGAAGTAATGTTTGAGTTTCTGATCTGATTGTTGTATTACTAATTCATATAACTTGCTTCTTTACATTCAAGTACGAGGGAATGTAACAAATATTAAAACGAGATCGTCAACACACAAAAGGCTTGTCTGTTTTAATTATATGAAGCGTCCGAAAATTGTATATTTAATCAATCCGATTTACAAATATTAACGTCATTTGAATAGCATGTTTCGTTATCATAAAATATGGCATTTGAAAATTGAATACGTAGAAATATAATGATTAAAAAATTGTCAATACAATACAAGATTTAAATGGAATCACATGGGAAGTACCATCTTTCAAATATAACAGTAATCATAACAATCTATTCATCCAATAGAAGGGTATGAGGTAACAAACAAATACAGTAACCTTCTTTTTTAGACGCCGGTTGGTAATATAAAGCTGCAAAGGGCAAATGTTAAATTCTTCAAGCCACAACCACAAAGCGTTGGTATATACGGAATATATATAATAATACAGAAGCAGATGCAAAAGATTTCATCGAAAATAATAATTCCTTCGATACAGTGACACCCGCTCCAATAAAGTAACGAACAAGTTGAATTGAATAAGAAATAGCGAACGCCGCATGCAAATGCGACAATATTGCTAAACTCGACCTGTTTCATCTAAGCCGAGGCATTGTCAAACTTTATTTTTATCCGAGAATGTATCCCGGAATGTCGGTTTAATACGTTTCGATAGTTCTGTATTTTTCGTCTTTGGGAAGGAATAATCAAATTCGTTTCGATCGAACGAGCTTTGTGACAGTTTTGTTTGTTGCGACTCGTACAGGCTGTATTTGGGGGGAATATGATCGGAAATGTCCTTACATTTGCCCAGTATTGATGACTGGTTGTGGGATCTTTTCAGTTCCTGCTTATAATAGTATGTTTTTGAGTTTCCCTTTTATTTCACAGCAATTCGTTTTATTGTTTTCAATTAGCACAAGTATATAGAGAATAATATTTAAGCGTAGATTCAAATATATATGTTAGGCTGGTCATATCAGACGGCCTGCCTACCTACAGTAAATCATCAATCTATGAAATTGATTTATAATGCTCCTACGACACAAGGGATCACGGGACTTCGATTATGTTATTATAGACGATTTATTCTAGTCTTCAATAATCTAATATTATATATAATATATACCCTAGAGAATAACTTTCAAATTGTTAGAACTAGATCAAATTTAAGTGTGACCACTTGAGAAGCACCAGCTTTCGAATAGAAAAAGAATCATAAAAATTGGTTCACCCAGTATAAAATTATCAGCTAAACACAAAAAATATAGTGGAATTATAACCTCTTTTATTCGAAGTCGGTTTAAAACAACGATGTTTGGAAATTTAAAACGATATCACTAAGGAATATATATTTTTATAAGACAGAAGGCCACATCCCCTCCTCCGTAAAATATCGATCATTAAAATAAAATAATAATAAAAAAATAGAGTTTATTTTCTCACATCAGTTACATAAGATAAGTTTACACATTTTCAGTACATATAAATAAGTGTGAGACTGGTGCCTAAACTAGGTAATAAAAATTACCTGTATATTAGGTCACCAGCCATTAACCATTTACCAGGCAAAACATTAGGTATATTACGTAGATAATTAACATTATTTTTCAACGAAGTTAAATTTTGCATGCCGGCTATGAAGGTTTTGTTTTACAGAATAAACCTAGGACAAGGAACAATATCATTGGCGTATTTTAGTTAAAGCTGTTTTAAATATTAAATAAGCTTCAGTAATTCTTTTTATGTAACATACATAATTACATTGTATATATATATATATACGTCTTTTTAAAAAAATTTATTATCTTTTCCTATTTTACTTACTAACTTTCTTTGTCACATTAATAATGTTTTATCAGCACATCTGATTTATTATTGTAAGAATAGCTGCAAGGAATGTACACCAATATTATAAAGAAGATTTTTGTATTTTGTAACGGTATCACGCAAAACCTTCTTTCACCATTGGAAACCTGCAACTTCACTGCGTCACATAGGCTATTTATGTACCACGGGCGAAACCGATCGAACTGAGCAATAAATGAATAAAACCTATCAATTCACTCCAATGTAGAAAACAACAACATCATTGTATAGTTCAGTCCATAATTCGATTAAATATAAAAAGAAAAACCACAATCCGCTTAACCCTAAGGTAACAAGGAATCGATGTAAAAATCAGTCGCGTGTTTCCACCCTGAGTCACCGATCGAACGCTCTTAACAACGACTTAAAAGGTTACAGTGTTGTTTCTTTTATGTTTGCCTTTATTTAAAACTGCTGGCTTTATATTTCGCCCGGTTTCAAATTGCACTCCCGGCTTATATAATGTTAATTTACACATGCGCAAGAAATTTAATTATGACTTAAGACCGTTCGAGTGTACGGAGCTTGCATTTAACTACTCGTTTACGTAATTTTTCATTACTTTATAAACTTTACATAAAAATATTAATATGTGTACATTATATATAAACTAGCAGTCCGCCCCGGCCTTTCCCGTGGTACATTTATAGCCTTAGCTCAATAAATGGGTTATCTAACACTGAAAGAATTTTTCAAATCGAACCAGTAGTGCCTGAGATTAGTGCGTCTAATCAAACAAACAAACTCTTCAGCTTTATAATATTAGTATAGATTGAAAGGAAGAGTGTAGTGTAACCGGGATTACCTAGTATTTTGCAAGAATATTGGATGAAGTACGAATGATATATAATCTACCATGTATTTTCTTTGGCGTTTACGTTTACAGATTATGTTCTTCCTACTGGTAATGTCAAAATAATGAGATAAATTCAAAATTTATATGTTCCATTTATGCCTTTGTTTAATATGATAAATAAAACGCAATAACTGCGTAAATCATAGCACAATCAGATTTATATTAAAGGCAAAACTTACTTTCATACAATCTTAAATGTATACGGCGAAACACCTCACATTAAATGTAATTTTTGTAATATCTAAAAGCAAAATTATCCCTAATATAATTTTAGTAATTTGAGAGGATGTACGTAAATAGTTCATACAAAAACGATCAGGCTGAAATTTGCCACTGAAATAGATAAAAGTCTAGATAAGCCCTTAGACATGATATTCAGGCATTAAGCGGGTAGAGCCGCGTGCTGTGCAGTGTTCTTCAAAAAGTTATCGGAAATTGCTTAGAGCATCCGGGTACAACAACCTCTTCGTTTTTGGGAACATTTTTAGATTGGGTTAAAAATATCCCCAAAAAAGTTGCAACACGCAAACATATACATTATATATACCGATTTACATTGGCAATCAAACTTTTATTTTTCAAGTCTAATATCAATTTTAAGTAGATTCAGTTGTTATAATAAAATTAGAAAAGTAAGGATATTTTTAAAAAGCTCATACGAACAACGACACAAGCCTTTGTTTAAAATGAAATCTCAAGGAAATAATTTATCGAAATTGCATAGACACAAACACAAGAGGGGTGAATATATAAGTTTGAGAAGACCTTTAATCCACCCTGTTTTAATGAGCTATAATTTACTGAAGGCTGGAATTTTAAATTTCGTTACGATAATTTGTTTTCCGTATTCACAGTTACATTTTCCTGTTTTGTTTCACCTTCTTACTGTAAAATTATCATGATATACTTTACAACAAAACTTACTGCATTATTACTTATAACATAGCAAGTTAAGTGAATATGAAAAATGTCTTTTCACAATACATGAAAGCGCAGCTGCTATTGATTTTTTTAATAACATTTGTGTTTGAAAATCATGACACTATATCATATCCTGGGCCTGTATAGTATCTAGTATCGTTGTACTAGGATTTCAATCATGTATAAATTATTAGCTTTCTACAGCTTCGCCCGCGTCAAAGGAAAAAATAGGCAGTCCGAGGGTTTCCCCGCATATTTCAGTTCCCGTGGAATTTCCGAGGTAAAAACTAATACTCGGTCCTTTCCCGTAGTTCAAGCTATATCTGTACCAAATTCTATATCGCTTTAGTGTATGTAAAATATATAGTGTAGATGATGAAATAAAATAGAGTAACAACTTCGTACCAATAGCGAAATCATATAAGAAATAAAAGTGATAAAATGTATATTTAAAGAATAAATCTGTAGTGTTACTCAAAAGGATTTCTTCGAAACAAAGGCATATATTTGTTGAGATAAAAATATTATTGATATTACATCCATACAATATTAAATTCGTCAAAACATCGTCGAAACCATTCCGATTTTTCACTAAGTCATCGTAACTTATAAAGTACTGTTTGGTTTTTGTTTCCGAACTAATATAAGTTAGCAGAAAGTATGAGAACGTAAAATGAAACAAGAAAATCTACTGGGAATTGTTTAAGAAACTACTTCAAGAAATCAAAGAAAAACTAAAAAGTACTTTGAGCTTATTGTCTCGGAGTGGCGTTTTATAGGTTTTATTAGGAAGGCTTATTAGCGAAGGAAATATACTTTTATGTATTAATTTTAAGCCCCTGACGCAAAAAGCGGGTTGTTATACGTTTGCCGTCGATGTCTGGATGTCTCTGAGTGTTTGCGTGTCTAAGATTTCGTAGCTCTTATGCTGGTGAAAGAGTCACGCTGACGGCATACCGACCAGTGACCATTGGTGCTCAGAGCTGAGTCTGAACGTCTAAAAAGCGTTACGCGTAGGTACCAGCGTGTGCGCTGCATAGACGGTACGGATTTTTGTGGTTTCTAGCTGTGATTTATGTAAGAGTATTAACTCTAGAAAATAATGTAAGGCATTCTTGCCTTATGATTAAGATGCACTTAATCGATAGTATTACTATTCATTGCGGTATATATATATATATATATATATAGGTTTATAGGTTTTGAACAAAGTTTAGGTGAATATTGTACTGAACTTATTGTATATATATTGGAATTTTTATCTCAATAGAGATCGCATTTTTCTATCGTTCTCAATAAAAAATGTATTTTATGTTTCAATATTGGTAAATTCCTTTGAATTCCGTTAAAGTACAATAGCACTAAACACACAATGCATTCACCAGGTGATATAATACATACCAAAAACATCGATGCATCCGATCTGCCACGTCATAGTAGGCTGTGTGTTTATCTGACACATGTAACAGCCTCGGTCTTCAGCCCGCAATGGACGTATCCGTAATTGCCAGGTCCGCGGAGGGTCCAAGCTCACTGCGTATCGAGATCCTAGGACCGCTCGCTCGTGCATCGTGAGGACCGTTTGGTCTTCCGCACGAAGCCATCCTACCTGAGGACAAAATAATACATTTATTAATACCTGGAGCCTTTCACGTCTATTTAAACACGTTTCCTCCACGTATCACGATGATACAAAATATTATTAATTTTAAAGCACATTAATAACAACTGTACATGTGTAATCTGTTATAATATTTATTAATTATGTTAGGTATTTTAAACAATGCTGATATGTCGACTACACCCCGTAACGTAACGTAACGTAACGTGCAGTAAAAATCAAGTGAGATATGTTATTTGATGAAACAAAGATCACGACCAAGAGTATTAATCTCATCATCTCGCCCGTTTAAATGTTCATACAAAAACCGCAAAAACAGGAATAAAATAGTTTGTTTCGTAACGTAATCACCCCGCAAACTCGCTCGTGGAAAATGAATAAAACTTTAGAAGTGCTGAATTTAAAACGTTTATCCCTGTAGATATACAGTAAATACGAAACCAGTAATAGCCCGGCGATGTGGGGCACAAATGTTTGTTCCCACACTATTACGTACAAGCATACTCCAACTACTGTTTACTGTCACGAGTAATGAACTCAAAACGACTGGAAGTATCGAGGAGCTAATTCATAAGACGGAGTATGCAAGCTTAGACGAAGATAAAGCATACATTATATTGAAAATTCATTTTCGTATTGCAGAATTAAAAAATTGATTCGACGTATATGTCTGTGCGATTAACAAATTGTATATCGCATTGTGTGACATTAGAGTTAAAAGTGTACATTACCGAATTTTAAAATGAATAAAAATATATTTTTGCCGATATCTCAGCCGCTTATAAAATCTTAAAGTATAATATCATTATCTAAGTCTCCGACAACATTTCTGAATAACTTAAATTTATGCACATAATTACTATATTTTAAGTTTTTAGCATCAAATAATAACTGATTACGTCGACTGTATGAGTAGTATTAAAACTAAAACTATTTCAAATGGTAGCGACACAAAGCGACAGTGAAGCGATATTTCTCATTACATCACATGGTACGCAGTCCAAACACCTCTCGGATTATAAAACCACATGCGATGTATCACTAGCGAATAATCTACGTTGTTTGTATATCTGTATCTAGAGTAGATGTAGTTTGAGTTGAGTAATGGGGTTGATATTATTTCCGACTGTAGTATAACACATATAAGTTTTAGCTGTTGTAGACCGTATCTATTATACTTATTTCATTGCTTCACGATTTTACTTCACCATGACTCCATATTAGATTTCAATACAAAACAAGTCTCCTTTGAGAATGTATTTCATAGATTTTTTTTATGTCATGGTCGACAATGGAGCTAGTGGGTCGCCTCATGGTAAGCGCTACCACCGCCCATGAACATTTGGAGAGGCGTAAGGTCAATTGTGAACTGTACACCTCTACATATGGATTACCGAGCTTAAATTGGAAAGGAATTAAGAAAGGATTGACGAGAGGAATAAAGTAAAGGCCTAAAATAAGGGTAAGAAAAAGGCGCAAATATCCTCCGGCTCCCCCTCTCACCAAACGAAACATGATACTATTCAGCATGCTAATATTTCAAGCCGGTCTCTGTAGGGATGTGCTTCTTTCCCGGTGCGAGCTGACCTAATTTGTGCCCAAGCGTGCTCGACTCCCATATACAAAAATACATATTTCACCCGAGGCCAGTATCCTTTTCTCTTCCTAGTCCCTTCCTATATTCCCCTCATCAGTTCTTGCATTATTCCATACCTTTTATAGCCGGAAATCCATTTACAGAGACTTAAAGTTTGCAAATTCCCTTACGCTTCTGCGAATATTCATGGTAGCGCTTGCTATCCATCGTCCTTCATCTTGCTATTTACATCCACTTACGCGGTAGATCTTATTCTTAGAAGCAAATGTCAATTCACCAATTTTCAGGCTAAATGGCCTGCTCTTATATTAGTCATTTCATTTTAGTTCTAAAACTCTAAGTAAAGGCTAAAAATCAACGGCTTAATGTTTTCCTATCGCGTAATTATGAAACAAATCTCATTACATTCACATTTCCACCCAAAACTTTCGGTTTATTAAATCCAACAACAATAGAGTATAAAACAGTATTGTCCAAAACTTTACTAAACTATTAAAAGTGTATTATGCATATATAATGTAAACCTTAAATTATATTAACTCTATCAAGTTTAGTGCCGAACTTTGATATCAACTCTCATGATGTTTCTACAGAATATAAAGTACCTTTTAATCTTTCGCTTTAAAGTTCAAATAAGTTCTTATTCGATTTGTTCTAGCGAAAAGGATGGGATAATATTAGATTCGGATGAGATTATATAAAGATTTATACAGAAAATTGGCGACTTATAAAAGAATTCGAAAAGAATTCTTCATTTTTATTTAATGTAAGATAAAAGTATATAATGATGTAGGTGATTAGCTGTATTTTAAGAGGACATATTTATTTTAATTAGATCTATTATATCGATTTTGTATTCTACATGAAATAAATCAACTTAAATACAAATCGAGGTCGAATCATACATTACAGTCCTCAAACATGTAAATTGTGGTTAGATGCCGAGTGTGCGTATAGGTTTGAAATTTAAAAGCTTAACACATCAGCTATAAAGTCTAATTTAGCTCATCGTCAATATACATTAGAGACAACCTAGCAGATTTTGCGACTACACCAATACTAATAATAGGATCGAAGTTTCGAGTACTCTGAAACAGTGGTGGCTCCGGAAAGCAGTAGTAGTAGTATATCGGGAGTTCGAGACCAGGCGTGCGTGGTCAAAACCGTGAAGGAAAATGTCGTGAGGCATTTAAAAGTTCGTCGACATTTGACTTCTGCTAATGGAACTTGGCCAGCGTGATGGATTATGAACAGAACCAGAACCCTCATAGGACGCCTGTGTCACAGCAGTGGGAACATACATGGGCTGATGATGGTGATGTTAATGGTGGTGACCCCACCACTTTTTTGGCACTCGCAATGGCAAGTTATTGAAGATAATCAATCAATTAACTCACTTTGTGTTTCCCCAGGTTCAGTACTGAGCAGCCGAGCACAGCCTCCCGCCCCAAAAAGAACGTGTGATTGCCGATCGGCCTCTCGAATTCCGGCTCCTCAGAAAACTTCTTTGTCGTGTGAGAATCTGTAACATACAAAGAGTGGTTTAAATTACAATCTATCGCACTAATCCTATCCTACTCATATTATAAATGCGAAAGTTTGTAAGGATGTGTGTGTGTTTGTTGCTCTTTCATGCAAAAACTACCGAACCGATTGCAATGAAATTTGGTACGTAGACAGCTGGATAACTGGATGTTGTGTTATTTATTTTTTTAATTCTTGTTAATAGTTCCAACTCAGGAAAGCAGATTCTATTATATAATAAGATTGACGACCACGTTATAATTTGGTTACCATGGGAACGACATTGCGCCAAACTGATCCAATCAAAGAAATTTATTTTTCCCACGCTTTTATATATTTCTTTAAGTTTCTATGTAAATATAGGAAATTATATAAATATTGTGTATCTTTGGTCGTTAAAAATAATTGGTAATAATAAAAGGAATACGAGAGAGTACATTACTATTTATATTCTCCCTGGTAACGGTTATTATTTCCCTTTACAGTACAAGTTTATGTTATTTATATATATAATTATATCTGGTTTAACCTTATACATTTGCACAAAGGTATGTAGTAAACCTTACTATGAGGGTTCTTTTAAAGTTAACGATAGCAAGATTTTTTTCACTATGATCTATTCCAAAAGTGTTCACACTTTAGTTCAAGCGGACAAACCGAGCTGATTTCTTTATTTATTTCTTTGCAATTAATGAATTGCGCGAGTATTACACATCTTAATATATATAAATTTCGTGTCACAATGTTTGTCCTCAATGGACTCCTAAACCACTTAACCGATTATAATAAAATTCGCACACCATGTGCAGTTCGATCCAACTTGATAGATAGGATAGTTTATATTATTTCAATTACGATAAAAGACCGGGCGGAGCCGGGGCGTGCAGCTGGTTATTATATATATTAATGAATAAATCGCGTTTAAAATCCGTTAAAAAGTTTTTAAATTCTAAATAAATGCATTGGTTTCAGCTTAACACCCCACCAGCATCACAAACTCAACTCAGGTAACAATGGAGACTTGCTTCATAGAGATACTACTAATCATAAATACACAAGGCCCATAACGCACAACTGGGCAGAGGACTCAAGCATACAAACAAACAAACCGAAGCACGTCTATTCTCAACCGATCGAAGTAAATTCACCTATCTGGACCACAAGCCGCAACATCGCTGTCGCCTCTTTGAGCGCATAGATTAAGTGACTTAATTTATAGAACAGTGAGTCGTTAAGGGATTTTCTATATTTAATCGTCAGAAGTACGTCCAACCACACTTTCAATTCAAACAACATTAAAGATTAAGGATTTGATCGCTTCTTATATAATCTAATGTATGTAATATATTTAAGATACTTATTAGGAATTTAAATATTTAGTAATTAAAAACAAAACAAAATTTCGACGAGACTAATTCTTTATTCAAAAATCTCTGTAAGGTTCCATAAGTAAAAAAAGGCGTTGGCAATATTAGATATAGTATGTAATTTTAGATGTAGTCGCGATTATATTTAAAATTCAAAATATTTAAGAATAAAATTCATTATTGACGACAATTTTGTATGGGCGATAAAACAAGTGCTATCTTACTTGACTGGCTGAAGGCTGTTCAACCTTTTGAAACAACACCAAGGTTTTATAATCTTCACTAAAGGTCACTGTAATAATTAATGCAATAATAAGTACAAGCGTAGTGGTAGAAGATACCACTGCTCGATTCTAGTGTTATTATCACTGTTTATTTATACAATTAATGTATACGAATATTATAAATAGATCAAGGTACAATTCTGAGTTTGTGCCGCTGTATGGATTAATCTTTAGATCTAGAGAACCGATTTTAAAAACTATTTTATATATAGAGCTATGTAGGAGTGTAAATTAAGGGCTATATTTTTATTTATACATCCCGAATGAATCCGAGTGAATCCGAAATCCCAGTGCAGCCGGGGCGAGTGGTTGGTTTTAAAATGTTAAGGGAGTATATAACGTAATTAGCGAAAGGTTTTTGCAAGTATCTGTTATTATTTTTGTAATATATAATAAAACTGAAGACGAGGTTGCATGATATTTATTACGACTGTATCAACTGTTTATTTTACAAAATCCTTTTTAGACACTTTTGTTTTATTTTAAAGATCTATCTAATCTGGCTTTATTTAATTACCTACATACGAGTATTCGGGATATTTTATTCTTTGGTTATAAGTTGGTCTCTAGCCATAATGTATAAAGTTTGCCAAAATGTGCCCAGTAGTATTTACTAAATTGGCGCGCGTAGAAACAGGCAATTTAACAAACAGTGAAAAAATTACTGATCATTGTTTTGAGGTCTACAAAAAATAAATATTACATAGCAATTACGCTTTTCAATAAATGTTGAAGGTACGGATTCGTCTGGTTATTTTTTACTACATGATTTTTTTATAAAAGCATTATGTATGAAATAAACAAAATGATAATAAAAACTGAAAATACGTCCCTAATGGGCTATCACAAAATCTCTTCAACGACAAATTCAATTTTGATAGGATTTCTTTCTTATCGAATTTAGCAAATACAATGGATTTACGTATTAACGTAATTTGTTTTTGTAAGACAGAAATAGAAGCCAATATTTGGCTTACCGAAAAATTTGATTCCGTCGATTCTTCAGACGAAAATAAATTATATTATAGAAGCTTTTTCGAGTTTAACGAGTCGTCAACTTGATTATTTTATCCTCCGTAATTGGGTAGGTTTTTGTACCATGTATGTTATATAATGAGGTGATTTTTATAATAGAGCACATTTATTTTATAGTTTCTGCATATTTCAATATTAAGCAGTTATTAAGTTCTGATGTATTCTGTATATTACAAATTATACACTTTTTTAATGTTTTGTTGGAAAAATACTGAAGCGATTTAAAAAAATCTTTCACCGCTAGAAAATTGCAACTTCACTGAGCGACATATGCTATAAATGTACCATGAGCGAAGCCACAGCGAACAGCTAGCTAAGTAATAGATAAATATTTTCACACCCAAATTTATTAGCCCAGCAAACTTCAATCAACTTACAAGAGCTTAAACTAGGCATCGAAGCATGCACTAACAGAATACACCTAAACTACAAACTGCATTAAACAGTACATAGAACCAATATTGTTCTATAATATCATTATGTTTAATCAATAATAGACTTTGATAGCTCGGTCTTAAGAGTTAAGATCGCGAACTTGGAATCGAAACTCCGCTAAAGCCCCTTTGTTATTACCGCTACAAAGTTAAAACAAAGTTGAACTTAGAGACTATTCAGAAGTTATAAATTGAAATATGCTTATTTCAGGGAGCTTTGTGTTTTGGCTTTGATATTGATACTCAAGAGACAAGAATTGTAAATTATAGGCTCTTAATTCAGCTTCGGTTTTGTTTGTTAGCTGGTTAAACTCTATATGACTTAAAAGCGTGTTCTATAATGCCTTACAGTATATTAATTATCCTCTGCTTTATATAACAGTCACATGTATGATACGCAAGATGCAATATACTAATTTAATATATAATGTTGAAAACATAATTCTACAAATATGATGAAAGAAAAAAACTACATAGATATTTTTAAAATTTCTTTTAGCGACCGAAAACCATGCACAAAGGGACAATATTTCAAATTATACTCCAAGCAAAATCGCGTATTCTAATTATTGGGTAATGATATGTACACCTGTGTGCATGCGGCCTTGTGTACAGATGTGATGTGAGACCGTTGATTAGTTGATGTTATATGTGTGCTATTAAAGCCCTCGTAGCCTTGTAGTGGACGGGGCAACTGCAGCGCTCTTATTTGAAAATTCGAATATGTTTTGGCATTAAGGTTGATCAAATACACAATTACAAACATGTTAAAAATTATGCATTGCTTGCAATGCATAGACTAAATCTTATACTAAGCGAGCGATCGCGCATTGTATTGCGTTCATTGCGAAAGTCGGGAGTGGGAAAAAAGCGTCAAAATGCTTTCTTGTAGAAAGTCTGATACAGTTTCATTTCTTGCCTCCTTTATCCATTCTGTGATCAGTCAGCTAGTGTATATCAAAAGTAGATACAAACAGACAGACAGACCGACAGACAGACAAATTTACTTATGCATTTATGATATTAATAGGGGCAGATTATTGTGTTTAATAAAACTATTTAAAAGCATCATCGATATTAAGTTTACATCCTCACAAAAGGTATATAAATAGGTAAAAAAACATCAATATTTTTTGTATTAAGAATCCAGTTATCAACAGATACCTTTTGTCGAATAACAACCCCAAGTATTTCAAAGAAATATAGCTACCTCAATCATCGTAATCCGTCTACCCGTTTAGACTTTTAGGGAAAACGTGTAAAAATGCGTCGCTTTTGAAATGAAATATGTATGAAGCATGTTAGATGAATATTTCCACACACCACACCACACACACCACACACACCACAAACTTCTATTTATACCTTAGGAATGTAGTAATCGGATACATTCTGAACTAAAAGTAAGTCACTTGTTTATCTTTTGTATAATGTTTGTATTGTCGTTGTCTGGTAGAGATGGCTTTTAGCCATAAGGCCGCCATTTGCATACTAGTTTTAAGTTGCTTTTGTTAAATTTTATCTCTGTATTATACTTTGAAACTGTGCAATAAAGAATAAATAAATAAATATATATCGTTTTATTTCAAAAAGAATTAGATGCTCAAATTTACATTATTTTGAACAAAAAGAATCACTCAATGTCACTGAACTATTGATAGTTTATTCACGATTGAAATAACGTTAATTCATTCATTCATTAGTATGTATCATTACATTCATCCATAAGTATCATTAAAAGGCAATTACAAATATATACTACATACAAATATATATAAGAAGCTGAACCTAATTAATAACAGCGAAAAAGTGTAACGAAACAATATTTTCATTTAAAGTTTGATAACATAAGAATAACCTTATAAATTTTACAAAACATTAAGTTAACTCTATTATCATGCCGTTGACCGTACTTGGAAATGAATGTGGAATGCCAACCACATATGCCATAAAAGTCACCCGTGATCATCCACGACACTAAGTTTAAGATATATGGTTCATGTTTCAGGTAATTGCCAAAAATATTAGCATCACAAAAAGCTGAAAAGGCTCAACCGCCTACGCGATTATAGGAGCCATTTTGAACATTATTTCAAGAACGTCTGAGTGGACCAAGAAAGGAGAACTTCAGAGAAAATCTGTTTATTTATAGTCCGAAATAATTATGAAATATAAAATGTAAATCGACTTAAAACGTCTCGTTCAGAATTTGAAGTTTTTTTTTTTCTATATTCGCTTACCTTCTACCTCTGTAATGAACATTTAAATTGCAGCGAGTACTAACTACGGCTAGGGCAAAAGAAAAATTATGGTGTTAACTTGTTTTTGCGAATGCTCGTGAATTGAAGCATCGCCTTTTAATATATATAACATTTTGGATGAATTGATTCCAATATTTCATTCTCTAAAGGTCATAAATTATATTTACATAGCTAGGTGTTCTTTTAAACCGACTTAAAAAAGAAGACGGTCTTATGTCGATCATATTTTTGGATTGTTACTTCAGAACTTTTTCTTGAACCAACCCATTTTGATGATTCCTTCTTTATTTAACCTTTCTTATAAGTAATAAATAGACTGCTATGGGAAAAGTAAGATTTAATCTCTAAGATAGGGATCCGAAACTATTCGATCATCCGAAAATCATCCATAATGAAATTGATTCGCATACTAAATGATGTGGTTAATTTTAACTATTGCCGTAACAATGATCATGTTTTTAATAATTAATACCTTTGATCGGACTTCGCTCTGGTAAAATAATTATTTATAATATTACTGGCTAAATATGTAACTGTTAAGTGGGTAAAAATATAATAATTGGTTGATTAATAATTTTTTAACAGTTATCGAAACATATTTTATGATTTAAAACAATGTATTTTTAAGTCATAACAAACATAATATGAAAACAAATCAAATATTTTCTTATCTCTTGTTATGATTCAAATCATAACAAACATATAAAAACAAATCAACTCTTCTGTAGTATAGCGACAGAAATACGAAGACTTAAACAGAAATATCTGACACAAAATATTTACTCAATTAAACAAACTGTAAGCTGACAAACAGCTTAAAATTTAAGTACGTCGACGAAAATGGGTCAAGTTAACATAATCATGAAAGTTTTCACCACAATTTCTACTACTGAGAGGAGAGGGAACCGCACTGGTGAATATAATGAAAAAATCGTATTTTATAAAAGTTTCTAATATTATAATGTTTTATTTGTGCTTGGTTGCACTGGGAGACTTACGTTTTCCACTAAAAGTATGTACTGTGTGTATTATGAAAGAAAGAATTTAATTCATTTAACGTCTATATATATACTATACTATCGTCTATATATACTATACTATCTATCGTATATGTATATACTATACTATCGTATATATACTATCGTCTATATAATATTATATAAAAATGAAACCCGTTTTCCTTGGTCACGGCATCACGCGTGAATGGCTGGACCGATTTCATTAAATCTTTTTTTGTTGTATTTGTTATTATCAGGAAAGGGTTCTTACGGAAAAAATATTAAGAAAATCTCTCAGAAATATTGAAAAATGTACATTTAATTTTGCATATTTTAAAAAACGCGGGTAACAAATGTCAATGTCTTTTACAGCCATAGATTATATTTATATAAGGAGTTGAAATAAAGAGATGAAAGCGATATAACCGAATACCACGCGGGCGAAGCCGCGGGCGGAAAGCTAGCATGTTATATAACATTTTTTTTACCCCATACCATATCATATAACACTTAAGTAAAAATCTTAATAACTAAATTAGATATACAAAAAATATGAGATATGGGACTTGAATTTATAACACATCCAGAATGTTTGAACTTCTTTGATATTTGTTAGATCTTCATTTTTAATTTCCAATTAATTAACAAAGAATACACAATCCCCTGTATACTATAAAATAATCCATTCATGAATAAAACCCCATAGAACGCTCATGAAATAAAGCCTCTATATAAATATACACCTATTAAATTATAATCCTTCATAGCGGTTCCCATAATTGGATAAAAGGAGCATGCCGTGAACCGAATGAAGCATTCTTGCGCAAACAAACGACCAAGTAACGTTGAAGCTATCGCTAACCTTTCTAGCACGACTGGCATAAGGACTGTGGTGATCAGGTTTCAGGTTTTTATACGAACGTTTCGTTGACATTTAAGCTAGGTTAATTGTGACATAATTTAGGGAGTTAGAGCTTCATTTTGAATGTATTACTTATTTTGGGTGGTTTTGATTTGACATTCTACGTTTTTTAAAGAGTAGTTTAAATAATTTTATATACAAATTATCTACATGAAACGTGTTATTAGTGGTATGCGTCCTCAGTGCTATCGGGAGTTACTCTTGCCAAGTGGCGGAGTGATTTGTTTTTTTGAAGTCAGTGAATAATTATTACCCGTGCCTTATTGTCATGCCATCATGCTTGAAAGTATAACTAAAAAAAACTTTAAGCCTGGAAAACAAAAACTTCGATTTCATAGAATTCTCGTGTCTATAGAGCAAAACGTCATACATGTGAACATAATTTTCAACATTCAAACATCCATTTATATGCATACAATATGATACTGTCCATCAACTAATTTCAAACTCATATATGGAATTCGTTATACATATAATACTAAATTAATTATATTATGCTGTAAACTGAAAGCACTCTGCCATAGCTAATATAAAACTTTTAAAGCGTGAAAAAAGGGAACAGAAAGGGTGACAAACGCTGCCTACGCTCGAATACAATTGCATTATTTTTCCATATTTTCCTGAAGAGCCCTTTCAGTTGGGTCGCAGTTGTGTGATATGGGAATATTAAGGTTTAACTTGGAAAGGCTGTTTGATAGTTATTGTACTATTTACAGGGACATTTGAATAAAACTCCATACTATTATTAGGTTTAAGATAAACTCTTTGGACTATTTTGGAAATGTACCAGGTTTCGTACGCTTTTAACATTTTTCAGCTCATATACTCAACTGCATTCAATGAAAAACTACTACATGACGTAAAAGTTGTAAGGCTAGCAATTGCACGAATAAGTGGCTCAATATTGACAAATATATCGATCTAAAAAATAAACTAAAAAACTAAATATCTCAAACAAATACCGTTTGAACATGAGCATCATTCACAGCTATGATTTCATGCAATAAGCTAGAGGAATACGAAACCCAACTCCGTTCGCACCTTTTGACCCCGAGTTAAATTTCCCCAATAATTTAAACGTAGCCTTGATAAAAAACGCAATATTGACGCGGGGTTGGGGCGATTCGCACCTGTCACCGAATGCTAATGTGGAACGCCTTCACTATTCGAAATCCGAATCGATTTAGTTAAGACGTTTCATTTATTTGCCCATTTGGCTAATAAATGAAATGTCTTGACGCTGTTTTTATGTTAATATATCCGACAACATGAGGTCCTAAACATTTATTTTTAAAACTTGTTAGTGTTTTCTTCAGCCCTTCTAAATATACACAAAAAAACATAATAATCGATACAGTCGTTTGTTTTTTTTTTTACTTGTCTTAACATTTGGATACGAGGTTTTATATATAGGTCGATTTCGGGCCTTGATCACATTGAGGTACCATTATTTTTTATTGCGATAAAGGGTTAACGATTAACATAACCACCTGTATATGAGGTTGTTTAGGAATTTATTTTGCGGAAATTTGCTATAACGTTATCATCGTTTTAAATGGAATGAGGTGGATTTGGTAAAGAGATTTTACGATCGTCTCGTGTTCCGTTGCTTGAAGTTTTGTTTAAAGTCGATCTTCTCAACTCGAAACAACGGTGGGTTTATTCGCATGGCAGATCTTTCACAATTGTGTAACGCTTTTACAATAAGCAATAATTTATTTGACGACTAAATTCGCTCTTTACATGTACCTAAAGTTATAAAACAGGCATATAATATGTATAGTGCAATATATTACATCTAATTGCAATAATCTGATATATTATTATACTAGGCCGCTACTACGTTTCATAGGGGTCCGGATTCTAAAATGGGACCAAACAACAATTATATATCAAACAAAAACAGAATCACGCCAATCGGTTCAAAACCCACGGAGTAACGAAACCGAAAAAATATGTATATACAATCGAGTTAAGGAACACCTTTGCTTTTGGTAACTTCAGTTTAAAAGTAAATGTTGAAACTGATTATAATTTATCCGGCACTCTGTTTGTCTGGTTTTACGAAGCAACCAAACCACTTTTTCCAATATTAACTTAAGAATTCTAAACACACTCTTACGCCCTCTAAGCATTCACAATAAAAACATTCAAAATATTATTTCACTGAAACTATGAAACCGTATGCGAAATAGCGAACAAATGCCATATGTTTCATCAGCTCAAAATCTCCGGGATCATTTACAAAGCTCGCTCCATTTATCGGGTCTCTCCATTTGTGGAGTCTACGTTTACGGTTTTGAACATTAGTTCAACTTATAGTGGCTTACTGGGCCACCAATGTATTAGTACACTTGAGTTTAGACATTGGTATAAAAAGTCATTATTGCGATTCTAACAGTTTTTCAATAATACTCATACAAGTACTGATAATTATATAAACAAATATTTAAATATATTGTACAACGTATAAAAAAAAAGAATGGTGCTTTAAAATTTTCCAAAGTATCAGAAAATTGTCTATTAAGAAAAGTAAAAGAACGTGTTGCATCTCCGATATAAGAGTAAATATATTGAGTAATAACTATGAGTTTTACTTATTATTATTATTTATCAAAGTACTTAAAATTATCCAATGGAAATAGAACACACAACCTTACAACCAGAACGTTCTCACGCTGATTTCAATACAAATAGAAATGAATACCATTCAATTATCACGTATGGAAAAGATCAAATATTTAAATATTAGTATCGATAAAAGCAATCGGATCTAGAAAGCCAACTGAAAAGCAATTCAGATCGCGCCCGAAGATGAAAGACTGATTATTGTGAGTCAAATTCACGGTTTTTCAATGTATCCGACTCAATCCCCTTTTTGATATGGAAATATGGAAATAACAATACAATAGAAAAAGTTTTCAAGATATATTCTAGTATATTGGGGAACGGTTTTCCTTGGTTAAAACTGATCTAAATTCTAGGATACGAAGGCCCTTGAAGTAATTTATAAGGCTCGGGTATTAAGTATAATGCGTGCGACATGTAGGATATTTATTTTCTTCTGTGCTAGTTTGTTATAACTTAAGGGTGTATAAGCATTTACAGCCTTAAAATATAAACATTTCAATAGCTATAACATTTTCAGGAGACTCATATCCTTTTCCTTGTCAGGCGCCTGATGGTACGCCTGACGGTACGGACGGTGGTACGCCCATGATCATTTGTAGAGGCGTAGGGTCGTCAACAGGCTTTACGTATCTACAAATGGAAAGCGGTAAAGACAAGAGGAATAAAGGAAAGGATTGGGAAGAGTTCTTACTCTTCCTTAATAAGATACGGCCCTCCGGCTCCACCCACTTATACTTATAAGTAGTTAAATTCAATAGTGTACCATACATTATTGTTCATATGGTAATGTACTATTGTAATGTACTATAATTTATCTTATTTAACATATTTCTCTTTTTGTATATAGTTTAGTTGTGCTAATTGTGCACTCCAAATGTCATCAGGGGCCACTGAAAATCAGTGGTGCGAATGGTTATTTTTTATCATTCGCACCAGATACTGAGTTGTTTTTTTTTATATGTATCTTTTTATGTTATGAGTTTTTGTTCTGTTGACAATAAATGTTTATTATTATTATTATTATTATTGATATTATGATACCAAAATTAAGTCATAAAGAAGCATTACTTCTCATATCATAGGTAAACAACATCCTAACAATCCCCGGGCAGTCATTACTGTCGCAGCGATATATTCATCTATACATATAATCTATAGCTATAATTACCCCTTCACCGCAGCTCGCATTATTCTTAATGGTTTATTTTAATTAACATAACCATGCAGTTAAAGGGCAGTAATGAACTTAATAGAATTTAATCGGCTCCACAAAATAGGTTAAGTCGAGAAAATGGTGTATTTTTAGTCATTTCCATCTAAATTAATTGTTTTAGTTGCATTTATTGGTTAATGTAGTCTGGGTATAGGAAATAAACGTAAGCATGAATACTTAAATACTTTGTGAAAGAAATGGTTTCGTTACGTTATTATATCTGCTTAATACTTTCTATTTGTTACCATTAATAAGAGGATTTCACAAACACACACAATTAAAGGTGCTAAAACAATAATATTAACACATTCAAATATCGTACATACATATTTAATGGCTGCCTAAAATACGTATTCTCGTGTTTGCTCCAGTGAACGTTACACAATGACAAGTGTTTTAAAATTAAATGATCGCGTAGAGCGTCTGTGTTTGTATAATTTACACAAAGGGTCGAATGTATTGAATTATTGTACGAATTTCCACCGTTAAATTCGTGAATATCCGTGGATTTTGCATTTTATTAATAAACTAGCGGTCCGCCCCGGCTTCGCCCATGGTACATATATAGCCTATAGCCTTCCTCAATAAATGGGCTATCTAACAATGGAAGAATTTTTTAAATCGGACCAGTAGTTACTGAGATTAGTGCGTTCAAATAAACAAACAAACTCTTCAGCTTTATAATATAAGTATAGATAGGATATGGGGAAGTGTGATTGGATTGATAGTTGGAATTATATTTGAGAAGAAATCGTTTAAATTCATTATTTGTAAGAATTGTCACAGTGTAACGGTTTCACGGTAGATTCTTATCTATTGCTCCCGCCTCCTTGTTTCAGTGGTTAATGTGTTAGCGAAAAACCGAAGGGTTCTGGGTTCGATTCCCGGTGAGGACGCACAAAAAAATGTCTGGGTCTGGCAGGACACAGAAGGCTGATCACTTACTTGTCCGTAAAGAAAATCGATCAGTGAAACAGATGTATGTCATCTACCCCATACCCCACTAGGGGACACGGGATTTAAATTTTTTCATTTATATTGCTGCTAAAACTCAGTCACGTATTTCATGCGTGTTACGTTAGAAATAGTTGTAACAAAGTCAATTAGTTACAACTAGACTTAACTTGGGGAACGCGTTCTAACCGAAAACGGGTTATAACTATAAAATAATACATAATTAGTTAGCAGTATTTAGAAATTAAAAACTTTTCAACGGATTTTAAACGCGATTTATTCATTATATTATTAACCCGACGTTTCGAACACTTTACAGCGAAATACTCCACATACCAACTGCGGAGAAATAGGTGGAGGTAGTTCACAAACAACAATTTTTGTATGACCTTCAAGACATATAACATCTCAGTCTCCCCGTGACCACGCTCGCTGTATATAGAAACACTATTGATATCCGACACTATTGTGAATATTTATTTCAATATCAATTGTGAGTCGAACAAATCTTCTATGTGTTGTGGTAAATGCCGAATTTGTATGCGGTTTATGTGGTAACTACCCCAATGCGATTCTGACCCAATTCATGATAGTTCTGCCCCTATTAATGTGTTTTGTAACAATTAAAAATAAGGATGTCATAGTATTTTTTTGTTCAATTTTCGTTTTTACTGTTTTCCGGAAATACAATATTAAATACTATGAATTACGTGGGTTTTGATGATCCTCTCGTCTTCTCATCTTTGATTTAATATGTAAGAATGATAACAACGGTAAATGAATTAATTATAAATACAGTTCGTACTCCTTTTCTTACATATTTATAAAAGTAACTAGCTGCGCCTCGCGGTTTTACCCGCGTAAGTTCACATCCCGTAGGAATATCAGGATAAAAAGTTACCTATATGTTATTCCAGTTGTTCAGCTATCTACGTACGAAATTTCATTGCAATCAGTTCAGCAGTTTTTGCGTGAAAGAGCAACAAACACACACACACATCCTTACAAACTTTCGCATTTATAATATTTGTAGGATGATATCTTAAGAAGTAATACCAAACATTTTCCTGAATAAAGATATTAACACCTTTATATGTTATCTGAGGCAAGAAATTAAATACGTCAATCATCAGGCCTATCTTCATCATTCAAGCTTAGGGAATACATAAGATTAACAAGACGGAGAAAGAGGTTAAAGTTAATTTTGTTTAAGGAATTTTATCACTGATTTAACATTTGAGTAGAAATATACTATTCTTCATTATAAATTAGTCAACATAGTCGAAGGAAAAGATAGTCCCTTGGCTCTCCCCCGCATACTTCTTGTTCCTGTAGAATTTCCGGGACTAAACTGTCTTATCTGTATTTCTTACGTCACAAAACTTCTCAAGTACCAAAACTTATCCGATTTGGTTCAGACAGTGTTACTTTCGCATTTCAATTAGTAAGGATAAATAAATGCTAAAATGTTTAAAATAAATTAAAAACTTATTATCTCTTAAACGTATATCGTATCTAATCTCACATGTGACGCAAATGCATCTAAGAAACAGTTGAGTCTGTATTATAAATATAAACTAACTTTAGCAACGGAGCTATTTCCTAGTATGTGTTGTGTCTAGAAATAATTGGGAGGCTAAAGAATAACATGGGCTGCTTTGTACCGTGTTGAAACATCCTATTCCCATGGGAATTTCCTTTCACTACGCGAGATAGGCGGCAAGAGTAAATCTAGTATTCATTAAAGTAAGTAATGTTTCCCTTACCTCTCAGTGCCATAGTCGGCAACAGAGCCAGCGCTTGCAGCATCGACCAAAAACAGGATCGTTCAGTCCTCATTCCGCAAACGATTCAGTCACCTCAAAAAGTACATTTTATCACTACCGGTCATTACACTAGTTCGTTTAATCACTGTGTTCAATATACCGCCATCTGGTGGTTGGAACTAAATGGTTTGTGGCGTGTGCACTGCAACTATTGCTAATGTAGTATAATTATGGTATTTTAAAAATATAAATATCGTCGTCTATATGATGGTTAAAGAGTTAGTTCAATTATATTACATTCAAAATTGCGGTAATTTCAGTCTAAAAAAGAAACGTAAAGTACGGGTGATTGACCTCTGTGCTCTGTTTAAATTGAGTAACAATTCAGGTCATAAATGCAGTAAATTTTCAACTTTTTGTTAGATCTGTATTACGATGAATTTGTTATATTACTATTCTGAGTTTGTATGTCTGCGTTTGTACTATACGTCGTCATTAAAGTAAGGTTACAATTATGTTACAAATTAATTGAAGGTTTAAAATTTTAATTAATCATGTAATGTCGTATAAAAAAATTATATTCAATACAATGCTATCGAAAAAAAGTAAGTGAAATTTGATGTATGGAAATGGACGTCAAACGAATATGCGTACGTGACGTACTCTGGCCGTGTAAGAACTTGATATACAAATCTCCATACTAAATTATCACTATCTATCTAGTACTTATATAACTTTTTAAAGAACAGTATTTTCTCAAGATCCTAACGAAGTCAAGGCATATTCGTATATTCTATTCGTCGTAGTTATCTAATATATCTGATAAAATTTTACGTCTTACATGAAACATGAATGTAGACTAGAATGATACTCATTTACATATCCCCTGAGAGCCGTAATGTAGTCAAGGGCTGTTCAGACCGGGATAAAAATAGATTAAAATATTATAATGCACAACATATTGATGTTTTGGTATTGTTGAAAGTGTAAAGTCAAGATAAAATGACTTAATTTTATCTTTAAGTGAGTTCAATGAGGTGAGATTTTTTTGTATTGCTTTCTTTCTTTTTTTTCATGAATTGTATGGCATGTAATCATCATCTCATTTAGAATTGACGTCATGTTAAAAATATTCATTAATTTACAAAGTGACGTTTGAAAAGAAACTAATTGTAATTATTATTCCACTCTAAACAACTGAAAAGTGATCAAATATACAAACAATAGTCGTAAGATCAGAATTCAATCAAATAAGACTTAAACAAGAAGCGAATCGTCTTCAACCTTTGTTATAAATACAGACAAATTGATCGCGAGCAATAAGATCGAACCACTTTGATGAAGGACTCATTGTAAACTCTAATATTATTGTTACGAAATATCTTGATTGAAACAATCAAATAATTTACATGAAAACAAAATTAACGAAACAATCATAACTTTATTAAATTTCATACAAACAAAGGAACTGGTTTACACTTGATAATTTACATGTAACATTCTAATTAGAATGTTTGTTTCTGTTATAGTGGGATATATAAAATATTAATACAGTCTTTATTTTTTTCTGAGGATTTTTTTCTTATGAGTAATGATGTGAATTTTGAATCTACTGCACAATTTTGTATTATTAATTCGTCTATAACCTATATCTTTATTAAAACCGAAATACAATAATCTGTAAAAATACAAAAGAAATGCAGAGTGAAACGCAAATAATAATGATTCTAACCATATACCAGTTCAATCGTAAATCCTTTATACACTCACAATTAATCTTTCAATCACAAACATCGAAACGTCTACGCGGAATCGTAGCGCGTCACGTCCGCCTCGTAGGCCGACTCGTAGCACACTGAGCGTACCATAGCACACAGCTACGTAGCGGCTATGCTACGAAGCGTTGCATGAAAAGGTTTGTACTCAAACGCTTAAACCCTGCGCCTTTTTCATGAATTCGAGTGTCGCTCCTCACTGTGGTTTGTTTAAGAAAGATGCCTTTGTAAGTCACATTTTGTAATGGTCAAAGGACTATGGTTATTTTTTACATTTTCTAAGAGCTTGTAGGTTTTGTGATTATGTGCTATACGCTATAGGAGACTTTGCTTCAAAACAAGTTTTACATTTCAAATGCTTGAGAACGCTAAGAGTTTTGCTCGCTTCGCTGTGTGAAGATATTTATTGGGAAAGAGTGTTCCTTTCTATGCGACTTTTATTTATTTTCTTATAAATTATACAATTATTTTACTAAATTATTGAAAAATAAGTGACTTTGTATTTTTTCTTTATATATGTCCTATAAATGGAAGATTAACATATTCCCAAATTACACATTGAAGTAATTTAAGCTGAATTAGCATTAACTTCCATACTTTATAACTATGTATCTACATTATTTTAATACTTATAAGCTTATCATAGTTTTGACCTTGTTTATAAGTTAATACTTCGGGTGTTCAAGAAAATTCGTATATTTAAGTTAAGCCTCTTAAGTTATGACACGTTATAAAAAGATTACTTGTGAAGAAGCCGACGGCGACCTAAGTGTTTTCTCGCCGCTTATTGCTCGTATGAAGGGTTTGCAAACCTTTTAATGTTTTAATTTTTTTACGATATTTGTGACGTATAAAATTCAATAACATAGTATAAATTCATCGTTTATAAAAGTGAGAAAAAGTGTTCAAAAAGAATATTATACTGAATGTATAATTAAATCTACACCATCTCAATTAAAAATTTACGTATTGTATTATAGGATAATAAAATACATATTATACAATATTTTTATGCATGATCAAGATGTTTTTATTATATATTTACGCCCCTAAAATAAGCTTAAATCTTTAATTATCTGCATCAGTATATTTTGGTCATCTAATGTGAAACTGGTTAAGCACGGTTGAAAATAAAGTTTAATTACCTATAATAAGTTTGTACTCGAATCATAATCGCTTGAAAATATTACAATTTAATTTAATATAAAAAGGAGTGTTCAAAATTCGTAATTCCTTCAAATACATTATCTATATTGTATAGAATTCTTTGTAATTCTAAATAAAATAAAAATACAAACAGAGAAGTCGCAAATAAATTGATTACAATACATAGAAATGTAAAATTAAAATTTAATTGAATTTTAAAGTTGTTTAACTATAAATCTAAAGTTACTAATATTGAATTATTATGTAAATACAAAAAGGTTCACCTCCTCTGTTAAGCGTCATCAATTATTATAAGGCTTCCGATCACACGAAACCACAGAAGTTTCTTAAGAAATCGGTTTAATGTGTATACAATATAATCGTTTTCCCATACAACATTTTTGTATGGAGACCCTTAAATTGTGTTAATAGAACATACGTTGATAGGCTCGTGACTTGACTCTTTGGAACTTGCCCGTCATGTATATCAATAGGACATGGTAAAATCTACAAAAATCAAATTCGTATAGTTAGGCTAGGCTTTGCTCCGTAAATCTATTTTTATCTAAATTATTTATTTATACCAGATAAGTGATAGAGTATTTTACAGATCCACATAGTATATTTTATAATTTTTTTTTATATAGATAATTTAATTTTGTAATAAATACGACGACTCCTCATTGACATTGTGGTTAATGTGTGAACCGAGATGTTCTTGATTCGATTCCCGAAACAGAAGACTGATTATCTAATTGTTCGCAAATAAATCGATCAGTCAAACGGATGCTTAATGCATTTGCCCCATACCCCACTAGGGGAGACGGGAGTTCACTTAAAATACGAGGTTTCATGGTATGGGTGCAGTGCTTAACTCAAACTGCAATATAATTGTAGTATATTTATGAGGTTTATTTTGTATTTATTATAATTGAATTATATTTCTTGTAATATCAAAGCTCCGCCAAATTTCAGTTATTTTTTTTAAACACATCTTATATGTTATTTCATTGTTTCGCTATTAGAAATTAAAAAATCTGTTGTGAAACTTCAAAGGCAGCGTAGATCTCAATTTGTACAGACAACTCATATAGTCTTACCCAAACTAACCTGTATATTTCATAGTAGTTAAACGAACACCCGCATAATTCCCGTTATCGTGAAATTTCCGGATTATACCCATCCCATATCCTTTCTCAGGTCTTAGGCAATATTGGTACCAAATTTTATTCATATCAGTTCGTTCCGTGGGTTTTATTATGTCATTGTTAGCAAAGGAGCTGGTGATTCGCCAAATCGTAAACGCTTGCCACCGCTCATAAACATATGCAGAGGCGTAAGGCTCTCTGCAAATGAATTGCCGATTTTAAAAGATATAAAGAAAGAATTGATGTGTAAATAAAAGAAGGGACTAGAAAGGGTGTGACGAGAAAAGGACGTGGGCCTCTAGCTCTCCGATTCACCGAACGAAACTCAGTAGCTTCTATTCCAGGCCGACCTTCTATGGGGGTTTTGTACCTTCACTGGTGCGAAATTCCCGTATTAGTCGAAGCGTGCTCGACTCCCACAATGGAAAGTTTAGGCGTGAAGAAGATACAGACGGAAAGAAACAGTTTCGATAATAATTAGATTATAATATTTCTAGATATTAACTACCTAGTTGTCTGTAGTAACGTATCTATTTTCGAATTCAAACAACTATAGCCCAATATCATAAATAAATCCACGAGTGAAGTCTAAAATAAAGCAATACAAATAAAATTCATATTTCACATAGGCTTTTAAAAGTCTGATTTTAAATGGAAATTTATTCATTATGAACATGGTTTCATGATACCGTGCGTACATTTTATTACTGTTGTCAATTAGTTTCGCAAACAACGCTATAAAAGAACCGAATTAAAGCTATTTTATATTTAATGACTCGTGTAAGAATAGATTAATAGGGGGGGCAATAATGTGTTCCCTGTTTAAGTATCACTTGTATCTTGTGTTAACTTGGTAATTAAAAACAATTGATTTTTAACTACAAAAATTTTGTCAATTATATAAGATTTTATTTAGTACATTAGAATTTACTATAGAAAAATGTATTTTTTTTTATGTCACAGTCGGCAATGGACCGAGTCGCCTGATGGTAAGCGATACCACCGCCCATTCTCTTTTTAAGCTATCAAACTTTCATTAAAAATAAAAAAAAACTAATCAACGTGTCTCAATAAGGTTAAAATGTTCAACATCATGTGTTGCAAGACGTTTTCACGGTACGGTGAGGTAAGCGAGTTAGAATCCTGGCTCATGATCGATTTATTTTTCTTTTTCTCAAATTCTTTAAAAAAGTTCTTACAAATTTTTAGAAATAATCGTATTTATTACATTTTAAAGTCTATTTATGTAACTACTATAAAATATATGAATAGAAAAGGATTAAATGGTGGAAACAATTAATGGACGTAAAGAATTGATAAGAGCAGTGAAATAGTATGGAATTTATTTTTATCATTCTTTCAAAAGGTCAAGAAATACATACTTGTGGTTTTAAAAATCACTCCATTATATACTTAGTCTGGCCATAAATACTGTTACACTTAATTATAAAAAAATATTACATTTGAATTTCGAATCTGTC